>NC_062518.1:49970022-49980022 GCF_022655615.1 Tachysurus fulvidraco
AAATCACCCACACACACACACACACACACACACACACACACACACACACACACACACACACATATATATATACTGTATGTTATGTTGTCTTGTCAAATCCTCAAAGACTCACCATTGTAACATATAAAGGGTTTTGGACTTGCACATACACCATCATCCCAGGCTCCATATGTAATAATTACCCCACATGATTCCCTCGCAGCATAATTATCAGGCTTTCCAGACAGCCAGTTGGTATAAATGACATTCTTCAGTGGGAGCTCGTTTAAGGACCAGCGCCAGCTATTGACATCATTGTACAATCCAATCCAGACGTACGACATGAAGCCTTTTCTTACTGCTTCTTTGTTTAGTCGTAACCAATCATCATCGGTTATGATTGTTGCCATGTCAGTGTACATCACCCTGCAGTAATTCTGAGCCACTGGCCATGTATATGTTTCCATGACCAGGTGATAATCGTGACGGACAGTTCTTATGTTAGATAGGGATGAGACAAATGGGATGAGACCTGGGGGTAATATTTTTAATAAAATAAAATTAAAAAAATATATAGTCACCTATAAGTACTTTCTGTACATTCATTCTCTTGTATTTTATCACTGGTTCTGGGTGATTAACAAATTTGTGAATTTATTTTATACAAATTTGTAATATTTGAAAAATGATGATGAAAGAAGTAGCAATGTTTAGTTAAGAATCCAGTCCTGTAGTTCAGCTCAATGGCAACAAGTAAGTCAGAGAGAGAGAGAGAGAGAGAGAGAGAGAGAGAGAGAGAGAGAGAGAGAGAGAGAGAGATGAGAGAGAGAGAGATTGAGGGAGGATGACGAGGGACGGAGGAAGAGAGGGCGGGAGAGACAGAGATATAGTATACAGACCGAGGGAGAGATAAGCGATCGTGATACATATGAGCCATAGAGATATATAGCTGAGTAAGACATACAGATATAGAGTAGACAGAGAGATATGATAGACAGAGAGAGATGAGAGATATATATAGTATGATAAGCTATCGAGAGAGATGACCGGATATATAGATATATAGAGTATAGAGTAGAGATGAGATAGGATAGAGTACATAGACAGCGAGAGAGAGACATAGAGCATCTAGAGAGAGAGACGAGATTTGAGGTATATCAGAGAGGTAGAGAGATTTGAGAGTATATCGAGAGATATATATGATAGATATATCACGAGACCGAGATATGAGAAGCGAGACATAGTAGGATGATTTTAGTGATGGATAGACACATGATATAGACAGCGTCTCATATAGGTCAGATAGCGCAGGATCTATATCTCTATGTAGAGACAGCTATACTACGAATCTCTACAGATCGAAACTATGATGATATAGACGATAGGCGTGCTCTCGGGATCGCTATCAATTGCAGCTCGTCTACTCGTCTACTCTCCCATCTCTCTCATCTCCCGCGAGCTACGATCGTATCGATGACTCTGATCATCTGGCAGCAGAGCGTGATAGCATACGACTCTACAAGATATATAGAACTATAGATAAGTCTCTGAGAGAGAGCGATCGTATCGACTCGCTCCACGCGAGACACTCGACAGAGACAGACAGAGTCTCTGCACATGAATCTATAATCACTGAACACATTAGATTTATTACTTATAATTACTTCTAACTTCTTATTCAGTTATGTTTAGTTATATATCATTATAATTGTTTCAGTAAGAACCGAATATTCCATAAACCCAGACGTGAACAGTTTATAAAATATAAATATATCTAACAACTACAAATACATTTAAATAGATTTATTGCATTGTGACAGTTTTGTCAGATAAAAAAGTAAAAATAAAAAGTTTCCTGATTAAAATTAATATTAATGATCATTTTGAAAGTGGTTTATAAAAAATGCTCTTACCAGTGAGGCCCAGAAGTAAAAGGTTCAGCTTCATCATAGACAGATAGCTGAGGGGGAAAAAAGGTTTTATTATTATTATTATTATTATTATTATTATTATTATTATTATTATTATTATTATTATTATTATTATTATGTTGTAAAGTATAACTCTATTGCACATCTGTTCTTTGTCATGTATTGGAGTCAGAGACACATTCAAGTGAAGGTTAGAATTTTATTTATAAGACAATATAAGACGATATCAGGCGATCAGTAAACAGTACAACATGGTAAAACCAGGGACCATACAGAATCCAAACCTCGGCAACCAGCAAAAAAACACAAAACATAAAAACGTGGGTCTTAAATAAAAAGGTCGATCAAAACACAAACTAAAAACAGGTGAAAATAATCCAGAATAAAGAGACTACCAATTACCAAGACATGGCATGAGCCGAAACAAGAAAAGCAGTAGGTACAGTATTACTTTACTTTATTACCTTATTACTCTTTCTTGGCTTATAACCTGTTTAATAAATGTGTATGTTTTATATATAGAATTCTAAGAACATTTAGAACATTACAACTTACCTGTAATATGACACGGTGTTGTTTCTTCAGTAGCTCAGTAGCTTATTTTCACTGCTTACACAAAACTCCTCTTTACTCCTTCACTTAATTTAAAATCCTCTTTGTTTATCCTGGTAAGATTCTGACACTTGTGACGCAAACCGATTTCCATCTCACTTTAACTTTCACACTCCTTATTTCAACAAAACCAAATTCTGCTTTCGGGTTCAGATCCGTGATCATGGCTGCTGTTTTTGGGCAGTGAGATAAGATCGAACCCAATTGGGGAACCAGAGATAAAATGTAGAGGCATCTTAATCATAATGATTTAAACATGATCTACAAAGGATTGGATTACTGATCATAAAGTTATTAGTTCAAATCCCAGGTTCACCACCTGCCACTGCTGGGCCCCTGAGCAAGGCCCTTTAGCCATATTTGCTCTGTTGTATAAAATGAGCTAAAAATATGTCACTCTTTGTAAGGGTGTCTGACATAATGTAAGCTAGAGAGTATTCTAATTATAAAGGAAGATCTGCATGATGTGTTAAAGGCCAGAAACAGGTCAGATCGTGATTCTTTGCAACGTTAGCAGATGTTCATTGTGACAATTTGAATACATTTGCTTAGCAAATAAAAGCTAGCACTGCTCTTCAGTGTTGGAGTAAAACAAACCTTCACACTGCAGACTACAACTATACAAATAACACGACCTGCTTTACATAGGAAAAGAAGTGTTAACTAAGACCAGCATTTAGTGTCACAGGTCAGAATGTCACAGACAGTCTCTTGTTATTACACAGGTTAAATCCTAATGTCAGCTCTGCTGTATGGGTTAGAGACTGGAGCAGGTAAGAGGTCAAGAGGAAGGACAAAGAGGAGATGTATGGATGTGTTAAATGAGGACATGAAGGTAACTGGTGTGTCGAGGATGATGAGTTACATGTACACACATACACATGTACACAGTGGTGCTGTGGTAGGACCATCACACATACACACCTCTTACCCATACACACATACACACCTCTCACCCATACACATATACACACCTATCACCCATACACACATACACACCTCTCACCCATACACACATACACACCTCTCACCCATACACACATACACACCTCTCACCCATACACACATACACACCGCGCACCACAGACAAACAGACACACCGCGCACCCAGACAAACATACACACCGCGCACCCAGACACACAGACACACCGCGCACCCAGACAAACAGACACACCGCGCACCCAGACAAACAGACACACCGCGCACCCAGACACACAGACACACCGCTACCCAGACACACAGACACACCGCGCACCCATACACACAGACACACCGAGCACCCAGACACACATACACACCTCGCACCCAGACACACATACACACCTCGCACCCAAACACAACACACCGCACCCACACAAACATACACACCTCTCACCCATACACACATACACACCTCTCACCCATACAAACATACACACCTCTCACCCATACAAACATACACACCTCTCACCCATACACACATACACACCTCTTACCCATACACACATACACACCTCTCACCCATACACATATACACACCTATCACCCATACACACATACACACCTCTCACCCATACACACATACACACCTCTCACCCACACACACATACACACCTATCACCCATACACACATACACACCTCTCACCCATACACACATACACACCTCTCACCCATACACACATACACACCTCTCACCCATACACACATACACACCTCTCACCCATACACACATACACACCTCTCACCCATACACACATACACACCTCTCACCCATACACACATACACACTTCTCACCCATACACACATACACACCTCTCACCCATACACACATACACACCTCTCACACATACACACATACACACCTCTCACCCATACACACATACACACCTATCACCCATACACACATACACACCTATCACCCATACACACATACACACCTCTCACCCATACACACATACACACCTCTCACCCATACACACATACACACCTCTCACCCATACACACATACACACCTCTCACCCATACACACATACACACCTCTCATACATACACACATACACACCTCTCACACATACACACACACATACACACACCACTGCACACCACTGATGATTGACTGTGGTGACTCTTAACGGGGAAAGACCAAAGTAGTAGAAGAAGAAGATTAAATCTGAATGTCAGTGAAAGCAACGCAAACTAGAATAAGTGACACACAGACCTCATCACCACTTATTACATCAATCCGGTGTTTAGATCTGTAGCCCCTCCAGTTCCGCACTTCTGTTTGTGTTACCGATTGTTCTACCGCTATCTTGTGGTCAGTATAATTATCGCCCACTGAAACTGGTCACTGAAATAACTCAAAGCTAACAACAGTATTAAATAATAAAGACATTTTAAAAGATACTGATAAATAAATAATGAAACTGGCCAGGACAAAAATTACGGTAATCCTAGAAATGATTGAAAATAAATTGACCATAGGGATGGGACATTAAACCAAAGTGTGTCCTGTAATTAGCTCGAAGGTGTCTTTAAACTTGCAATCAGTTTATTAAAGAGTGAAAATAAAGGGTCACTGTGCTGTTTGGTATCATGTGTGCACCACACTGAAGATGGACCACAGAAAGCAGAAACTGCCCTATTAGCTACCACAGAGAATTGTGCAGTGTAGAGCTCTAAGTCCTATTCCATGACAAGTCCTACATGCTTGGCTTCAATAACAAGCTCTCCCCAGAGACTGAGGCCTCCCAATCCATGTTCCATACATAGGCTAATGTGGTACATCCCAAGCACTGCACCAAGCCTTGCTGCAAGATTTGTTCCAAGCCCTTAAACCTGCTGAGGTCGACTGGGTGGCCTCCTAATTATACTGAAAGTATACTGTGCTATTGATGTTAAAATCGTACTGCTGTAATAAC
This sequence comes from Tachysurus fulvidraco, assembly GCF_022655615.1. NCBI lineage: Eukaryota > Metazoa > Chordata > Actinopteri > Siluriformes > Bagridae > Tachysurus > Tachysurus fulvidraco. Next base: position 49,975,448 of record NC_062518.1, read on the forward strand.
GTTAAACAATACTACTGTAATGATCCTATACAATCTATATAGCTGTAGTAAGGTTGTTAAAAGTCCTGTGCTCTTATACCCCTTTTCCACCAAAACGAACCACTGGCGAACCTTCTAAGAACCGGTTTGCCTTTCCATCGGTTAGAGAGCATCACAGAGCCAGAGTGTGACGTCACTGTATACGTGTCACGTTACACAGCAACGTTAGCGCAGCAGCGACAAACACAAACACAACAACAACAGTGGCGGATGTTGCTTTACCGTTAATGCTCATGGCTTTGTGAACCTACAGTACATTAACAACGTGTACGTGCAGCTCCGTGTAATCTGTATACACGGCGGTTGTAATCGAGAAAGTACGTAACGTTATTTTATCGTTAACACAAAAAAAGGTAGCCTTAGCATGTAGCTACCTACTATCATGTGTGCTGATAATGTATCATATCGCGGTAAAGTAAAAGTGTATTAAACATTAGTATACTTAAGGTACATTATCAAATGCGCTAACAGTAGCCCCGCCCACAGCCCCGCCCACAGCTCCTGACGCAAGCGGTTCTTAAGTCTAGACCAGCAACGTTTTGGTGCTACTTAAGAACCACTTTTCCTGGTTCGGAGCCGGTGCTTTGGCGGTCGAAACAGAAAGAACTGGTTCTAAATTAGGCTCCGAACCAGCACTCAAACTGCCTCGGTGGAAAAGGGGCATTACAGTAAAGTATACTGCTACAATAATTTTGTTAAAAGTATGCTGCTGTGTTGCTGTTAAAATCATACCGCTTTATAATGCTGGTAAAAGTATACTTCTGTAATAATGTTTACCTTCATTTACCTTTATCATTGGACCACTTGCTCGTTCGTGTAGTTTTCAACAGTATTTGCTTCATTCTGATATTTGAAGTGAACATTAACTGAAACAGCTGATCTGGATCAGCACGATTGTTTGCTATGTAGCTTAAATAATTCCTTAACCTCGATCGCACCCGACTCACACCGGCAGTGTTGCTGTTTATTGTAGAATATCTAGCGGTTAACTGCTTTCTCTGTACATAAATGCAGAATGACTAGCCAGGTCGGACATATTTATACACATCTGTCATAAAACACATTAAATATTGAAGATAAAAGAGCATAAAAGTTCTCTGGTACAGCAATTCTACATTTATTATTTGTTTTAAATTCTATATCACAGTCACAGTCATAAGGCACATCTCAGGATAAGATTCATGTTCTTTTACAATTAGCTAAAGAATGTGCATTTTTTTTGCATCACCTCGAAGTCATTAATTCGTTTACTGTAATGATTTTCACTCATGTCAGTAGAACACATTGCATAGATGCTATTTTAATCAACTATTTGCACAGAATAGGAAAAAATCTTTCTATTAAAACTCTGTCTCTTCTTTCTAAATGAAGTAAACAATGAACAGCTAAAGCTAGGTACCTCGTGTTTGCTAGCTATTAAATAAGATTTCCGAAACATATGTTAAATAAAATGACATGCCAGCTGTATAAAAACTCAATACTGCTGGCTAACAATGCTAGCGGATTAGCATAAAGTGGTGAAACCGCTGATGCTAAATTAGGTTTGTGATGCCACTTTGCTAACTTTGCTAGCTCACGAACAACAAAAAAACAAAAAAGCTTCTGAGTAAAGTATGCGCTTAACATCACAACCTAAAGATTTATATACACTGTTAGATGAACACTGTTTTATTCCTTAACTTAGTGCAAGTTTCAACTAAAAAAATAAATAAATCCAAGATATGTACACACACAACACAGCTAGTTAATTTATCTGCGTCTCTTCCGGAGAGTTAAACTGAACATCATGAAAACAAACCTATACAATAGTCATGTACTGATAATCATTTTTACGATACATCACGATACCAACATTTTACAAGATCGTTGGCTTACATTTAGATCAGCATTGTGTGGTTTAACTCGCTCGTATATATACAGTATAACATACGCTCTACGTTCATTCTGCGGATCCTGAATATGTAAAGTGATGAATGTTAAACATGCAAAAAACAGTCAGTCAGAACAACATAAAGTATCATTAATTCACAACATTGACATTTAGAAAATACAATTATTATTATTATTATTATTATTATTATTATTATTTACACACACATTTCAGTTTCAGCAATGTTATTCTAAAATTATTAAAGATATTCTAGATATGTAAAATATAATTTGTAATGTTAGGAATCACATGTTTATAATCTGCACTACACTGATTTGTGCTTCGACATGTAATAAAGCATATAAACCCAAAGTGGGCGTGTCAGTGGGATGGGCTTGTTCAGCCAATCACACAAAATCTGATCACACTTAAAGAACAACCTGATGTTTAATTCTTATATGCAGAAGTATGTTCAGTGATTCTGGAGCTGATTATTAATAAACCTCCCTTGATGTTTTGTGTACATTTTATTTCCAATGTTTAAAATGGGATTCTTTTGTAATCTTGTTTATAGCGCGAGAAACGACACTGTTTCATTATGATTTACTCTTTTGTTGATTTTTTGTCTTAGCTTCTGTACGAAGCATTTCAGTCAAGTAATAATAATAATAATAATAATAATAATAATAATAATAATAATAATAATAATAATAATAATGTTTAATATGAGTTTATGGTCAGAATTGGAATCTAAATCCACACAGAAGTTTTCCCATTCCTCACTATAGTCCCACTTCTCCCCAGATCAGCTTTGGGCCTCGCTCCCTGTCTCTCCTGTTCTAAGTTGACACGGTTCTGCTCTGACGCTGGACTGCTGGTTCTGGACATGGGAGAGCTTTTGGTGCTGTAGGTCCTAAAGGCCATGTCCAGCTGCTCCTGTGCCACACGCAGATGATGGTGTAAACTTGCCAGGTCGGGTGGGATGTTTTTATCCAGACTGGCACAGTTCTGATCCTGGTCCTGGTTCTGGTTGTGTGAGGCAACGCTGCTGTGGTTCGGTTGCTGAGGAAGGGTGCTGTTCTGATTCTGTTGATGAGAGAGGACACCATTTTGGTTCTGGTTGCCCGTGTTCTCGGATTTGACAACAAAGTTGTATCCCGGAGGTGAGGCCGGAATATTACGTGCATATGGAAAAGCACAGGAGTGAAGACCCTGGTCACGGATCCGTCGTCTTCTGAGCATGTCCCGGAAAGCGCCAATTCCAAGATGGAACATCTCGCAGAGGTTGAGCAGCAAACAGAGGCAGCTTACCACATACATGATCAGCAGGAAGATGGTTTTCTCGGTGGGACGAGACACAAAGCAGTCGACTCGATGAGGACAGGGAATTTCATCACACACATATGTGGGAATGACACGGAATCCATACAGCAGGTACTGACCCACCAGAAAGAAGACCTCGAAAATGGCACGTGATAAGAGCTGGAGGATGTAAATCTTCATCAGACCTTCTTGAATGATCCTGCGACGGCCATCGTGCTTAGTTTTATCTATTCTTGTGTTGTTCTCCATCCCTGTTTTGGTTTCCTGAAGCTCCAGGTCCTCTCTGTACATCATCGGTTCCATGTCATCACAGTCACCACCATCGTCACACTCCTCCATCTGATCCACATCCCTCCATCTGCTCCTGAGATTCTTCCGGTGCCGTTTCTTCTTCTGCTCCTGGTCATTGTCAGAGAAACGGGCGATCTTGTGGATGGCGTAACCGAGGTACATGACGGACGGTGTGGAAATCATGATGATCTGGAATACCCAGAAGCGGACGTGCGAAAGTGGAGCAAATGAGTCGTAGCAGACGTTGTCGCAGCCTGGCTGCTTGGTGTTGCAGGTGAACTTGGACTGCTCGTCAGAGTAGATGGACTCTCCGCCCACCGCCGTCAGCACAATGCGGAACACGATGAGGATCGTCAGCCACACTTTCCCCACGAAGGTGGAGTGGTTGTGGATCTCATCCAGGAGACGGGTGAGGAAACTCCAGCTCATGTTGGTCATAAAAGAAGTTCAGCTACGATCTGCAGACAGAAATGGAGAAGAGAGAGAGAGAGAGAGAGAGAGAGAGAGAGAGAGAGAGAGTACTGGGATTAATACTTCATCTCTGTGTCCAGGTTTTACAACAATGTTTTAAAAATAAATTGAACACGACATTTAGAATTTTCTTAGTAATAAATAATTTTTAGTGATAAAAATATACAAACTCCACAGAACGTGTTTATTCCACTGATGGCGTTTTTGTCTCTGAATCTCAAGAAGACTTTAAGCTCCGCCCACTTCACCAGCACATACTGTATGATACACATATCCTTATCTATATAAACCATGCTGTGTATTTTCTCTTGAGAAAAAAAAATCATTAAATTCACAACCAAAAAAAAAAAAACTTACGATCTACAAGATTTACAGATTAAAGAAAAAAAAAGATAATAAAAAAGATTTTTCTAACAAACTATCCTCACAATTCAGCAAACAGTAAATTAAATTGTTAGATTTGTGTTGTATTCGCTAACTAAATAATAATAAATAAATGAAACAAACAAATAAATAACTAACGATTAAAAATGCAGAGTTTTCAGATTTTAATAATAAACCGAGATCGCCTGAAGTCATAG
>NC_062518.1:49982522-49992522 GCF_022655615.1 Tachysurus fulvidraco
TTCGACTGGTCACAGTCTTAATTTAAACCATCTTACAAGAAAAGGTCACTGTAGAACGTTCCGGAATTCCAGGATTTAAAACCTTACTCACTTTAAGTGCCTTTAAGAGCAACAGACATATTTCCACTTAACTGTAGAACCGAATTCTTGGACTTCTGATGAAAAAGGAGACGCCGGTGAAATGTTTAGATCATGGATCCGAGAGCGAGTCGGAGATCATCGTAGATGTTCCAGACCACCGCAGAAGAAAAAGAAGAATCGGCGAGACAGCAGCTCTTCATCACAGCGTTATTGGGTTCTTTACACACCTGGAGAACCCACAGAGAAATGCTCTTCATTCAGATGGAACTCCTGCACACTTCTCCATCTCTGAAGTCCTCAGAGCAGAGCATGGTACTGGAGTGTGTGTGTGTGTGTGTGTGTGTGTGTGTGTGTGTGTGTGTGTGTGTGTGTGTGTGTGTGTGTGTGTGTGTGTTGAATCAGCCTTCAGTAAGAATTAAAAAAAAACTAAAGAGGAGGAAGAACACTCCTCCAGCCACATGGCTCAGACACTAAGGGTCAAAATATCCCAGTTTAATCAGAGTGTGCAGTTCAGGGAGTGTGTGTGTCCAGAGTGTGCAGTTCAGGGAGTGTGTGTGTCCAGAGTGTGCAGTTCAGGGAGTGTGTGTGTCCAGAGTGTGCAGTTCAGGGAGTGTGTGTGTCCATTGTGCACACTTCAGGGAGTGTATGTGTCCATTGTGCACACTTCAGGGAGTGTGTGTGTCCATTGTGCACACTTCAGGGAGTGTGTGTGTCCAGAGTGTGCAGTTCAGGGAGTGTGTGTGTCCAGAGTGTGCACTTCAGGGAGTGTGTGTGTCCATTGTGCACACTTCAGGGAGTGTATGTGTCCATTGTGCACAGTTCAGGGAGTGTGTGTGTCCATTGTGCACACTTCAGGGAGTGTATGTGTCCATTGTGCACACTTCAGGGAGTGCATGTGTCCATTGTGCACACTTCAGGGAGTGTGTGTGTCCATTGTGCACACTTCAGGGAGTGTGTGTGTCCATTGTGCACACTTCAGGGAGTGTATGTGTCCATTGTGCACACTTCAGCAAAGCTTTTTCGCCTGAGTAGAATCATATCATCAGTACACAATGAGACAAGAAGCACAAGGACCCATGAAGAACAACATGGTCCATTAGTATAAAAGTCCCGATCACCAGTTACATGTAAAACCCAGTTTTCAGTCACTTCTAATGTTCCTGATGATCAGAACCTTCAGAACTCGTTCATGAACTTGAATGCTTTTGATTTTCTGAGTTCTGATCATTTGGAAATGATCTTCATGAGAAGATAAACCTGAACAGTTCCCTCAGAAATAAAAGCTAACATGGTGACCTAGCAGGAAACTTCTTATTCTGTAAAAAAAAAAGTGAGAGCAGCATCTTATTGTACATTTCTCATGGAGAAGGAACGTTATCAGGAATGTGGTGCTCTCGGTAACAGCAGGACAGGTCGCTGGCTGCAGATCCGCTGGTGTGTGTGTGTGTGTGTGTTCTGTCACACATTGTGTCATAATATTTAGACATGAGGCTGGGGAGTGTGTTTACACTGGGAGATCCTCACAGGGCTCTACAGGCTCTTCTCGTTCCTCTGTCTCCCAGCAACAGGTCAGGACACTGAGCTCCTCAGCATGATCATATCGCCAATACAGCAGTGTTTTATGTCCTGGATCATCTCCACGCTCTGGATTACAGACCATGCGTTTTATGGCCTCCTGTTTTAGCACTGAGTGAGTCTGTGGAGTGTTAATCCGGTTCTGCATTCTCTCACCTCCGTTATTATTCTCCTCGCAGAAGATCTTCACAGACAGGACGTGGCTCTGAGTCTGAGTCTCACACTCCGGTGGTGTTCACTATGGTCTTTATAGAGCTTCATGGACAGGTGATAAAGGAAAACTTCACAAAGCTCATCTCAAAACCAACATGAGTTAATATGGTGTGGAAAAGGCTGTGTGTTCGGGTCCACCACAATGTTGGGCCCCTGACCAAGGCCCTTAACGCTAAAAAATCTGCCAAATGCTGGAAATGTAAACCAGAGGTCAGGCAGCACTTTACTGTGGGAAAATAAATCTCTTTTTTTAAATAGCTAAATAATTCATTCCGGTGTGTATAATATTTTGTGTTTCCTGGAGTTTATTGTTTACACAGAAGAGATAAAAGTGTTGATTTGTTTAGATATAATGAGATTAAGAGCCATGCTGCTACAGTATATGATGAGTAAAAGTAGTACAGCATTGTGGTGACAGATAAAGTGTGCAGAGATCCCTGAAGGCTAATAAAGAACACTGAGGGACTTTTAAAAACTCCATATTCTGACCTCAGGCATGGGCTTGAGTTCCAGCCTGAGATTCAGTACCAGAGTCTGGGTGTCTCTGCTCTGTGTCAGGACAAGTGGTACAGGAGATTTACTGGCAAATACTCAGCACTAAGAACTCAGTACACAGTACATAGTACACAGTACATAGTACACAGCACTCAGTACACAGTACACAGTACACAGTACACAGTACACAGCGCTCAGTACACAGCACACAGTACACAGTACACAGTACACAGTACACAGCGCTCAGTACACAGTACACAGTACACAGCACTCAGTACACAGCACTCAGTACACAGCACTCAGTACACAGTACACAGTACACAGCACTCAGTACACAGTACACAGTACATAGTACACAGTACACAGTACACAGTACATAGTACACAGTACACAGTACACAGTACACAGTACATAGTACACAGTACACAGTACATAGTACACAGAACTCAGTACACAGTACACAGCACTCAGTACACAGTACACAGTACACAGCACTCAGTACACAGTACACAGTACATAGTACACAGTACACAGTACACAGTACACAGTACACAGTACACAGTACATAGTACACAGAACTCAGTACACAGTACACAGCACTCAGTACACAGCACTCAGTACACAGCACTCAGTACACAGCACTCAGTACACAGTACACAGTACATAGTACACAGTACACAGTACACAGTACATAGTACACAGTACACAGTACATAGTACACAGTACACAGTACATAGTACACAGAACTCAGTACACAGTACACAGTACACAGTACACAGTACACAGTACACAGTACTCAGTACACAGCACTCAGTACACAGTACACAGTACACAGTACACAGCACTCAGTACACAGCACTCAGTACACAGCACTCAGTACACAGTACACAGTACATAGTACACAGTACACAGTACATAGTACACAGTACACAGCACTCAGTACACAGTACACAGTACACAGTACATAGTACACAGTACACAGTACACAGTACATAGTACACAGTACACAGTACACAGCACTCAGTACACAGCACTCAGTACACAGTACACAGTACATAGTACACAGTACACAGTACATAGTACACAGTACACAGCACTCAGTACATAGTACACAGTACACAGAACACAGCACTCAGTACACAGCACTCAGTACACAGCACTCAGTACACAGCACACAGTACACAGCACACAGTACTCAGTACTCAGTACACAGCACACAGTACAAAGTACATAGTACACAGTACACAGTACACAGCACTCAGTACACAGCACTCAGTACACAGCACTCAGTACACAGCACACCGCACTCAGTACACAGCACTCAGTACACAGCACACAGTACACAGCACTCAGTACACAGCACTCAGTACTCAGTACACAGCACTCAGTACTCAGTACACAGCACTCAGTACTCAGTACTCAGTACACAGCACTCAGTACACAGCACTCAGTACACAGCACACAGTACACCGCACTCAGTACACAGCACTCAGTACACAGCACTCAGTACTCAGTACTCAGTACTCAGTACACAGCACTCAGTACACAGCACTCAGTACACAGCACTCAGTACACAGCACACAGTACACCGCACTCAGTACTCAGTACACAGCACTCAGTACACAGCACACAGTACACAGCACACAGTACACAGTACACAGTACTCAGTACACAGCACACAGTACTCAGTACACAGCACACAGTACACAGTACACAGTACTCAGTACACAGCACACAGTACACAGTACTCAGTACACAGCACACAGTACTCAGTACTCAGTACACAGCACACAGTACACAGTACACAGTACTCAGTACACAGCACACAGTACACAGTACTCAGTACACAGCACACAGTACACAGTACATAGTACACAGTACACAGTACACAGCACTCAGTACACAGCACTCAGTACACAGTACACAGTACATAGTACACAGTACACAGTACACAGCACTCAGTACATAGTACACAGTACACAGAACACAGCACTCAGTACACAGTACACAGCACACAGTACACCGCACTCAGTACACAGCACTCAGTACACAGCACTCAGTACACAGCACACAGTACACAGCACTCAGTACACAGCACTCAGTACACCGCACTCAGTACACAGCACTCAGTACACAGCACTCAGTACACAGCACACAGTACACAGCACACAGTACACAGCACTCAGTACACAGCACTCAGTACTCAGTACACAGCACTCAGTACACAGCACTCAGTACACAGCACTCAGTACACAGCACTCAGTACTCAGTACACAGCACTCAGTACTCAGCACTCAGTACACCGCACTCAGTACACAGCACTCAGTACACAGCACTCAGTACACAGCACACAGTACACAGCACTCAGTACTCAGTACACAGCACTCAGTACACAGCACTCAGTACACAGCACTCAGTACACAGTACACAAACCTCCTACAGACACACATCTACACAAACCTCCTACAGACACACACATTTGCACAAACCTCATACAGACACACACTTTGGACTTTGCACTGTGTGTGTGTGTGTGTGTGTGTATGTGTGTGTGTGTGTGTGTGTGTGTGTGTGTGTGTGTGTGTGTGTGTGTGTGTGTGTGTGTGTGTGTGTGTGTTGGAGATGAGTATCAAGTTTAGAAAAGATGAAGCTGTTTCAGATTAAAGTGTTAAACGTTACAGCTGGACTCTGACAGAATGTTGATTTGTTTGTGAATGATTCAGGTTCCTGAATGAGTCATTAAGATGAATGAATCAGAATCAGTGACGAGTCATTCCTGTCATTTAGTCTCTGATGAAGTTCCTCTGGTCTACAACATCTCATCGTTACAAACAGAGACGGTACACAGATGTGTGTTACACGTTTATCTGTCCTTTTACACCTCACTAAAACCTTGTGGATTTAACAGACCTTCATTTTTCAGACTTATTCAGTGAATCAGTTGAGTCAGTAAATTCTAAATTACACTGTTCACAAAAGAAATAAGTAGAAAAAAAGAGTCAAATTCATGCCAGGTGATGATGTCATAGGGAATTCACCACCCACAACCAATCAGCAGCTTCGCTTCAACTCAGGAACTTACTTTCTTTCTTTCTTTCTTTCTTTCTTTCTTTCTTTCTTTCTTTCTTTCTTTCTTTCTTTCTTTCTTTCTTTCTTTCTTTCTCTGTCCTCTCTGTGTCCTTGTTAGTTAGGCGAGGAGGGTGAGTGTGGGCTGAGCGAGTGTGTGATGTTGTGTTATTGTGTTGTTGCTCTGGGCTTGGTGCCTCCATCACTTCAGTGGAGCAGAGTGATCATCGGAGTGGACATGGAGGACAGGGGCACAGGAGAGAGGGATATCAGAGAGAAGGATGAATAAAGGAGAGGAGATGGGCTCAGCCTGGGCGGTGCTTCGGGGAAACCCCTGAGTGTGAGGTCATGTGACCTGAGTGTGTGTTATAGGGGTGTGTGTACACACTCCACACTGTGGGCCTTCTCTGTGTGTTTAACTTCTTTATTAGCATGTTGTCTCTGAGGGACTCTGAGAGGCTTCAAGACCAAAATACAGATTTTTTATTTATTTATTTATTTATTTATTTATTTATTTATTTATTTATTTATTTATTTGTTTGTTTGTTTGTTTGTTTGTTTGTTTGTTTGTTGTATCTCTCATTCTATCTTTCTGTCTGTCTCCAGCTGTCTGTCTCTACATCTGTCTGTCTCTCTCTTTATCTATATCTCTCTCCATCTGTCTCTCTCTCCATCTGTCTTTCTCTCCAGCTGTCCCTCTCTCTATCTGTCTGTTTCTCTCCAGCTGTCTCTCTTCCCCTAGATGTCCCACTGGCTATCTTCACATGTGAAGATAAATCACATGTGAAGACTTTCCTCTTCCTGAAACAATACACATTCAATAAACCCTGAACAGTTTGAGGTTGATGAGGTAAACTTGATGAGGTTGATGGTATCGTAAGTCTGTAACCTAGCAAACCAGCGGTAATGTCTTCATCAATAGTGACTAGCAGTGTTGTACGTAGCTCTGGATACAAGAGTCTGATAAATACTATAAATGTAAATGTCTGTCTGTCTGTCTGTCTGTTTAGTGCACTTAGACACCTTGGAGTAAAACCCACCCTAAAGATTGTCGAGGTTAAACTTATTCATGTTGATATATATAACAGTTACAACACCCGCAATGCAGCGGTGCTTTAATGTGTCCAGCTCTGTCAGCTCCTCATCTGTACACTCTGTTCCTGCTGATCGGCTTCTACACCTTCAGCTTTCACACTAATACCCTCATCTTGTGGAAGGATCAGTCACACTGAGGTGATGTGTAGCTGATTTCAGTCTGGTCTTTCTCCATGGCTTCTACAGTGGATTTATTATTATTTATTATGAAGCTCATCACAGGATGAGTGAAGTTTGTTTTTGAGCGCTAACGATGAAACTTGATCATTATTCATTCATTCATTCGTTCGTCTTCTACCGCTTATCCGAACGTCTCGGGTCACGGGGAGCCTGTGCCTATCTCAGGCGTCATCGGGCATCGAGGCAGGATACACCCTGGACGGAGTGCCAACCCATCACAGGGCACACACACACTCTCATTCACTCACACACTCATTCACACTACGGACAATTTTCCAGAGATGCCAATCAACCTACCATGCATGTCTTTGGACCGGGGGAGGAAACCGGAGTACCCGGAGGAAACCCCCGAGGCACGGGGAGAACATGCAAACTCCACACACACAAGAAGGAGGTGGGAATCGAACCCCCAAACCTGGAGGTGTGAGGCGAACGTGCTAACCGCTAACCACTAAGCCACCCCACACACACACACACACACACACACACACTTGATCATTATCACTTATGTATCTGTAGTTCACTACATTAGCGATAACAACCTTGCCTGGGATGTCAGAGCAGACAACTTACAACTCACAGCAATAATGACAATATAAAAAACAACAAATTAGCACCGGAATCATCATCATGTTTTTTTCCAGAAGCAGAATCATTTCCACAGCACTGAGTTTTTGCTCGTTCCTAGTTAACATTTGATAATGAGTGTATTATATGAACCAAACTAATAGATCCAGTTGCCTAGAAACAGAGTTATAAATGTGCCCTTGGCTTTCCGATGTACAGACAGTCTGAGCATAAAGGGAATGTGTTATAAATACAGTCCATGTCACAATCAGCAGCTTCCTGTTTTCTTTGTCAGTTTTTTTATTAGCAGAATAAAAGTTTATGTGTAACATAAAATAAAAAATACAGAAGATTAAACCCTTGGAAATCTGTAGTTTATGTCTAAACCACTAGGTGGCAGTCAATGCTCATTCAGGCCTTTAGACACACTCATTGCCCAACATTCATATGTCTATAAACATCATTTTTAATATTAATATTAATATTAATATTAAAATCCTCCAAAATATTTTCAGTGGGATTCAAGTGAGGAGATCTTGGAGATCTTGTTATAGCATCTCTCCTCTCTCCAGATTATTGACATTCATGGCTCAGGAGATTAAAGAGATTAAATTCTGTCCACGATTCATAAATGACAAGTAGAATCCAGTAGCATTTGTAGAGAAACAGCCCTAAAATATGATGCTTCAGTGAGGGTTTGGTGTTCTTAATCCTATACAGTATATACACCATTCTTAGTCCACTATGTGGACACATTCACTGTATATTCACTATTACAGGATTTAGTTTGATCTGTTGATGGGGTACGAAAGGACAGCAGGGGGGGTGAACTGCTCCAGTGTTCTGTAGGGCAGTTAAACAAGCTATAATCACAAAATGTTGACCAATTGCAGGTTTATATTGAGTTAGAATGAAGATTACAGAGGTGATTGGCCTGCAGGTCACTCTCACTGTCTCAGTGATGTAGGATAAGGTCAGTGGAACCGGTCCTGACCTGTAGTGACCGAGTGTGGGCATGTAAATTATTGACGTTTCGTACACCGACCACAGTGAAGTGTTGTGTTCATGGACTATATACTGAATAGGACATGTGGATTGGGACACACCCACGGTGACCTGATGATGGTGTTTATGTCAAGTCAAGAAGCTTTTATTGTCATTACAACCATATATAGCTGTTGCAGTACACAGTGACATGAGACAACGTTTCGCCAGGATCAGGGTGTTACATAAAACAAAGACAGGGCTATAAGGACATGTAAGTAGTCTTAGCCACATAAAGTGCAACTGTGCAACCTGGTGCAAACAGTGCAGGACAAGACAAACAAGACAGACAAGACAAACAAGACAGTGCAGGACAAAAACAGTGCAGACATAAAGTTATGTGCCCTATATAGTGAATATGTAGCAGTGTTAACATCTGTAACATAGTGCTCATCTTACGGTTAAAGAGACCCTGAGGTCTGTCCCAGGGGACTCAGGGCACCAGGCGGGTTACACAGCGGACGAGGTGCCAACTCATCACACACACACACACACACACACACACACACACACACACACACACACACACACACACACACACACACACACACACACACACACACACAATGGACAATTTAAATATGACTAAAACATAGAGAGAACATGCAAACTCCACAAGCAGAACTCCTGGTGGTATCAGACATGCTAAGCACTAAGGCACTGTGCCCCAGTCTCCAGTTTGACAGAAAGAAGTCTAATTAGAGAGACACATGAGTCTACTCAAAGTGTCTCACAGACCTGGGTTTGTTTCTGGATCACGTCAGGCCACCAGACCCTGAATGTGCATTCGGAACATGTTCAATAAGTTCTCTCAGCCAATCAGAGGCTCTTGCATGCTCTTATAAACTACAAATCATTTCTATTACCATAAACATATTAATAACCTGAAAGTGGCTTGTTTCATAGAGTCTTGTCTATGCTCCTCATTTTAAACATTTCCTCACTGGAGTCAGAAGACACTGCACTCTCATGTCACCCTTAATGTTTGCTGACCTGGTCCATGTTCTAACAGTCCACAGTTCAACTGAACAGACGTCATAATTAATTAAAGCTAAGAATAAATTTCCTTATTACACAATTGACCTTTACGCAATACAGTAATAGAAGGGAAATGATTTATAATCACACTAGAGTCTGGTTCCTGGCAAAGTTCCTCTCAAGGTTCCTCTCCTCAACTGAATTGTCCTCCACACATGGCTTGTTCTGAGTGAAAAAGCCATGTGTGGAGGACATTTTAGGGAAAACACTGCTACAGCACCGTGTCTCTGCAGTACAGCTGAAATAAATACACATTACACACAGTTGGATTTGTCACTTTACACATCACACCTCAGGGGATCTCTCATTCCTGCAGTACAACAGGGTTAGAAATATATCTCTGTTCACTTAAAAAAAACACTTTTCACGGCTATTTACCATGTTAGCAGGAACTCTGCCCAGTGATTTGCTTATTATCAAATGTGAGGAACAGCAGGAGCTTCATTTATTAGAAAACATGCAAACAACAGCTTAAAGTGCCTTCAAGCAGGTCTGTGTCTCGTTAGATGATGCTGCAGGTGAACTGTCATGTCCAACACAGATCATACATCTTATAAAATGTTACCCAGCCCAGTAACAACACCCCATGATCACATCACCTACCTCTCCATCACTTCCTGTGCTTCATGATTCCTCCTGGAGATTC
>NC_062518.1:49997522-50147522 GCF_022655615.1 Tachysurus fulvidraco
TGTTATGTGCTTGTGTGTGTGTGTGTGTGTGTGTGTGTGTGTGTGTGTGTGTGTGTGTGTGTGTGTGTGTGTGTGTGTGTGTGTGTAGTTCAAGCTCCTCATACAGTTCCATGTCCTGTGAACAGAATGATGACTATAAGGTCCTGAAAATAAACTGGATAACAGAAACCGAATCAGATTCATTTCAGAATAAAAATAAAGAATTCATCAGAACAGAGTCAGTAAGATGACAGAAGTGTCTCGTGTTTATTACAGATTTTAAAATGAAGGTGAAGTTAATTACTCATCTGTTTAAGCTTCATTAACTTCTACACATATCCCAGTGTTAGGAAATGGTGTTCAGAGTGCAGTGTGTCATGAACTCCTGAACTCTTCTGAGCATTAACCATTGAGACATTTTATTATTCATAAGAGCAGAATTTTGGGAATTTGGGGACAGACTGCGTTATCTGCTACGTGATGCAGCAGCCCTGGAGTAGTCAGAGCTAAAAACAAGGTTAGAACCCACAACCCTCTGATTTGTACCCTAGAACCTTAACTGTTCAGCGTTCCCAATGTCCCAGTGTCAAGACAGAATTAGGCAACAAAGAGTATAGTGTTCCCCTTCAGGATGGAACACTGTACAAAAGGACATAAAGGTGGCAGTGAAGGGTGGAGTCCACAGGTTTCAATTGAAGGGGGAGGAGGAAGGTAAGGGTTCAGTGGTGTTGAGTCAGAGTCAGGGCTCAGTGCAGGGCACTCGAAGTTCTCCACTCTAAGCTTCACCTGTACACCTTCATGGATCTGCTTTGTACACAGGGACATTGTCATGATGGAACAGGGTTTGGACACTGAGTTCTACTGAAGTTAATCTGTAAAGTTAAACTGAGACATTTAGTACAACTTGAGTGTGATGGTTAGGGGGCACAAACTTTTGGCATTACAATGAATCATCACAGGGCACACACACACTCTCATTCACTCACACACACACACACACACACACTACGGACAATTTTCCAGAGATGCCAATCAACCTACCATGCATGTCTTTGGACCGGGGGAGGAAACCGGAGTACCCGGAGGAAACCCCCGAGGCACGGGGAGAACATGCAAACTCCACACACACAAGGCGGGGGTGGGAATCGAACCCCGAACCTGGAGGTGTGAGGCGAATGTGCAAATTACTAAGCCGCAGTATCCCCCCCCCCCCCCCCCCGGCCGCCCCCGAATCATGTTTTTAATTTAAAAAAAAAACTAGAGTAATAATAATAGTATTATCTTTATTCATCAGATTAAAATAAATCTTTGATATCACAGCATTTATGTAGCGACTGAAGTAGGACGTGTCTGACATGAGGCCATTATGATTCCTAAGCACTGATAAGGACAATGTTTGTTAAGATTTTCTTTAAAGACTGGTTAGGATTTAAATATAATAAAAATAATGTCATAAAATGAAATAAAAATCTGTTGTTGTTTTTTTAGATGCTGAATGTGATACACAAAATGATTAGCAAATATTAATAAAAACAAAAACAATGATGTAATGAACTCGACCCTAGCAGGAAACGTGTTAAAGGTTATTAGCATAAACATTTTTCCTTGTCTAAAACCTGAGTCTGTATCTGAAGGGGATATCTCTTGCCGGCTGCATCGTCCCAAATCCCCATCGCCTCACGTCCATGTCTGGGATCTCTTCATCTGGGTTCATCAACTCAAATTCAAAATATGTCAGCATAAGGAATACGAACTGCTTGAGCTCGTTGACGGCAAAGAGCCTCCCGGGACACATGCTGACCCCGGCACCCCACGGCATGGTGTAGTACTTCACTTTCTTTCCTCCTTTGTAGAATTCGGTCTTTTTCCTGCCTTCGGGTGTGAGGAACCGGTCGTATTTAAAGGTGTGTGGATCAGGGTGCACCTCAGGGTCCATGTGGACAGCCATGTAGGGGAACAGGGACACACGGTCACCTTTGCGGATCTTGTATTCGCGCCCATTGTCCATTTTCAGGCTCATGTCCTGCAAGACGGCTCGTGTGAGTACCGGAGCAGCCGTCAAGCGCAGGCTCTCCTCCACAGCACTGTCCAGAACCGGGGTTTTCAGCAGCATGTCTCGAGTTAGGTTAATCAGCGGACCTCCACTTTTCACCTCCTGTCCAGTTTCACGCAGAACCTCATCGACCTCGCTCTTCACTGCCGCCATGGCCTCTGGGTGCTTCATGAGGAACAGGAGAAGCCAGAATGATGCCGGACCTGTGTTGCCTTGGGACGCCCAAAGAAGCAGGAACATATGTCTGTCCTGCATGGACTTGTCCATTCCACGCTCGTCACGTGTCTGCTGCGATTCAGACACCCAGTCACTAATGTTCTCTTTGGTGTTCATCTTATCCACAGCAAGAACATTCCAGAAAAGCCTTTTCAACCTCTCTGATTCTATTTTCTCAGAAGGTCCCAGAACTCCATAAGCCAGCTTTGGGAAAAGTTGATCATATTTACGAAACTCATAAAAGAGCTCTTCTGACTCCTTTCGGTCGACCTCCTTTGCTTTGTCTAGGCTTTCTGGAGTCTTGGCTGCATCATTTCCAAAAAGCGCCAGATACCCGGCGCGGAACACGATGTTATAGCAGTAGGTGAACAGCCCGTCCTCCTGCCACGATCTGTCATCAGTACTTCCAGACCCAATTCTGTGTAGCATGAGGTTCTGCAGGTTGTTCATCATGGCTTGTGTTAGCACCACCAGACCATCACCCATCAGATGCTTGTTGCTGGACACCTGAATGAGCTTGTGGTCATCTTCAATGGGATGGTAGCCAAAGACACGCTTGACCAGGTGTTTAGCGAACTCATTAAAGTCTAATTTGGCCCGAGCTTCCTTAACCACCGAGCCGAAGGACAGAGGGTCCGTGAGAAAAGTGAAGTAAAACCCTCCCAGCTGCACAGTGAAAATATCCCCATGCTTCTTTCTCATCCTCTCCAGAAACTTTGCTGTGTCCCTCCTGAACTCCAGGACGTGTCCCAGCCATGGCAGAGGACCTTTATCTAGAGGAGGTTCTCCAGGCCGTCGACGACGGAAAGCTCCGAGAATGTAAAGTCCCCCAAGAAGAGAGATAATCAAAGCAAGAAGAATTTGCAGTAGGAAGCTCATGTTGTTAATTTTCCTTCTTCTCTCTCTCTCTCTCTCTCTCTCTCTCTCTCTCTCTCTCTCTCTCTCTCTCTCTCAGTGGTGTGTGTTCTGTGGAGATCTGAACTCCCACCCTATCTTACCTCTATTTAAACTGTTTGAGCACAGACTCTGCCCCTCCAACACACTTCTCTTCTGTGTTTTTCTGCAGGTCAGCTCAGATTTCGAAAACAGGATATATGAGTTGATGCACATTCCTGCACAACTTCTGTGAAACTCCACCCTTCTAGTCAGAAAGGTACCTCCCACATCTTGACATTATTTCAGCATAGTAATGTCTCTGAAAAGTAAAAACAAGAATCAACTTTGGACACTTGGCTCCATATGGCATTTATACAGAATGGTGCAGAAAAACAAATACACAGTTAGTGAGTGATGGTTCTGTGGAGAGCTCATAGGAAAAGAACCAGAATGGTTTGAGACTCAACCCAAAAATCAGAAAACAAACTGTTTTTAACACAATAACCAGGTAAACAAGACTTCAGGAAGTATAGACAAGGAAAGGACTTTATCTGTGTGGAGCACAAATTGAAGAGCTTGACACGACAGACGTGATGAATACGTTTGAGTACACTGCCCTCTTTAGACCGTTTATGGAAGTGTTTCATAAAGCTCCACATTTACACACTTCAACAATCAACTTCTATAAATTTGTAGCGTTGTGTTTCCAGAGACTGGATTTGGTCTTATCATAAACTCAGATGGAACTGTTTCCTTTCTACACCACCTGAGACCATAACTTCATTTCCATTAACAAGTAGTTTGAGTAGTTTTAAAAGACACACACACAAAAAAAAATTTGGATCATGATATTATTCAAAAATTGTACACACCGAATCCTGACGATCATTTCCTGACGATTATCTACAGTAATTAAGATTTTATTAATAACACTATAATATTTCATCCACCATCGGTTTAATTAATTCTTACTTACATTAATCCCAATTACATTTTAAACCATTGTTTAACGAAGAAAAGAGTCAAACTAATTAAATATGATACAGCATCCTAAACAGATCTGACAAAAACAGATCTACCATACACTACGGTACATGTTATATTTTAATTAAAAAATATATCTGAACTTTAATAAGCTCTTAATATTGCTGGTCAGCTGAACACATCCTAATGATACTGAGGTATGGAAGCAGGGTTTCCATGGTGATGTCATGATTAACTACAGTGATGACGTTTATAATGATATCTTGCCCAGTGAATCAGACAGACACGTGTCACGTGTATTTCTAATCTGTTTATTGTCCACTAGGTGTCACTAACCTTACGTTATTCTATATAATAGTCATTCAAATGAACATGTCAGAAACAATGCAGGACATTAAAATGCATCACTGGATGGCGTGTCCACGTGTGTACAGGCATCAAAGCACTGAAATAAAAGACCTGAAAATCAGTAGTAGTAAACATTAGAGTAGAACATTTAGCTCCCAAACTTTGGAATAGTCTTCCCGATAGTGTTCGGGACTCAGACACACTTTCCCAGTATAAGTGTAGATTACAGACCTATCTCTTTAGTCAGGCGTACACATAATACATCCCATAATATTGTGTTCTAATACATCTGACCAAATGCACATTATCATCTAGTGCTTGATAATATTATGAATAGCAGCTATGCTAATCCCTCTCCACTGCTTCTCTCTTTCTACCCATCCCGAGGCAGAAATTGTACCAGCTCCGATCGTCTTCCGTGCTATAAATATTTTGGACCTCCACTGAGATGAAGGTGACTCTGTGAATCCTGAGGCATCTAGAGATCTACCAGCTCCAGTTAGACTATATAATATAGAGCAGATGTGAACTCCATGCAGACTTTTGCATCAATACAACATTTATCAGACTGTATATATATAATCACACCCCCAGTGTCACCCAGATGAGGATGAGGTTATATAATCACACCCCCAGTGTCACCCAGATGAGGATGAGGTTATATAATCACACCCCCAGTGTCACCCAGATGAGGATGAGGTTCCCCTTTGAGTCTGGTTCCTCTCAAGGTTCCTTCCTTTACCATCTAAGGGAGTTTTTCCTGCCCACAGTCACCTGAGTCACCTCAGACTTGCTCATTGGGGATAAATACATACACATTTATATATATCTAATATTAATCTTGAATTTTGTATTATATTAATCTTTATATTATTCTTTATAATAACCTTTTGTTCTATGTTTAAGTTCTGTAAAGCTGCTTTTGACAATGTCAATTGCGCTATACAAATAAACTTGAATTGAATTGAATTGAATTGAATTGAATTGAATTGAATTGAGGGGGGCACGGTGGCTTAGTGGTTAGCACGTTTGCCTCACACCTCCAGTGTTGGGGGTTCGATTCCCGCCTCCACCTTGTGTGTGTGGAGTTTGCATGTTCTCCCCATGCCTCGGGGGTTTCCTCCGGGTACTCCGGTTTCCTCCCCCGGTCCAAAGACATGCATGGTAGGTTGATTGGAATCTCTGGAAAATTGTCCGTAGTGTGTGTGTGAGTGAATGAGAGTGTGTGTGCCCTGTGATGGGTTGGCACTCCGTCCAGGGTGTATCCTGCCTCGATGCCCGATGACACCTGAGATAGGCACAGGCTCCCCGTGACCCGAGAAGTTTGGATAAGCGGTAGAAAATGAATGAATTGAATTGAACTGTCAACACACTCTTTCAGAACTATAAAACAAAGTGCATGAACTTTTGCTCTCAGATGACACTGAAGAACTGGATTCACTGCTCTGTGATGAAGCACATGAGGACTTAAACCTGGTACAATCTCTTTGAACTCCATAGCATAAGGCTCTGGTGTTGTGCCTTATTCATATGAAATACAGTTGACAACAATGGAAATATCTGGAAAATATCAAAAACACCTGGTATTTGTTTGGTTAGGAAAAGGAAATTTTAGAGCATACATGAATAAAAACAGATCCCAAAATGTGTCATGCTGCAGATATTTAACAAATCTGGATGCCTCACAACGAATTTGGCAACTGAACATGGATATGGTTTCAAATATGTTATCCTCAGTGCTTCTTGTGGTGTTTTCTGAGACCAGAGGATCAGGAACAGAGATTTTCCAAATAACTGGAAGAAGTTAGAGCTTGTGCAGGAGACATAACTGTTTGAGGCTCTTACTTCTAGAACATAATCAGAGGTTGAGTAATGAGAAAGAAAGACCTGAACAAGATGTCATCCTATTATTATGAAATGTAGAGGTACTGGATAGGCCAAGAGATATTGTATTCTCTGAGAGCTGTCTGGCCTGGTTCAAGAGTTACTGTTCTGGTCGTTCACAATCAGTAAGGGTGGAGGGGTTTTGGTCAGAAACCCTGCCACTATTTAAAGGGGTCTCACAAGGAAGCATTTTGGGGCCTACATTTTTTAATATCTACTGTATATTAATGATATTGCTCTTGCTGCAAGTGATTCTTACGTACATTACTATGCAGATGATTTATACACTATCATTTATACATTCCATTCTTCCTTGACCATCGCATTGTCTTTACTGCAGGCTAGTTTTCCTGGTATCCAACATGCTTTTTCTAATCTTCATCTGGTTTTAAATACAACTAAAACAAAATGCATGGTTTTCAATAGAAAGCTACCACATGTTGAACATCTGCCTAAAATTTTAATCTTTGGATGGTTTTGAACTCGATTATGTTGAATGCTACAGATACCTTGGTATCTGGCTTGATAGCAAGTTGTCATAGGAAACATAAATGTACTGGTCAGAAAGGTTAAATCTCGTATTAGTTTTCTTTATCGTAACAAATCTTCTTTTACCCATTCTTCTAAACAGCTTTTGGTTAAAACGACAGTACTTCTAATATTGGATTATGGTGATGTAGTTTATAGGTCTGCTTCAAAAATTCAATTCAATTCAAGTTTATTTGTATAGCACTTTTTTACAATAGACATTGTCTCAAAGCAGCTTTACAGAACATAAACATAGAGCAGAAGGTAAACATAATTAATGATAAAGGAAATAACGAATAATAAAAGTAAAAGAATTGACAGAATAAAAAAATTCTAGATTATTATTATTAGATATAAATAGTTCACAATGTGTATGTATTTATTCCCGTATGAGCAAGTCTGAGGTGACAGTGGCAGGAAAAACTCCTACTGAGGAACCGGACTCAAGGGGGAACCCATCCTCATATGGGTGACACTGGGGGTGTGATTGTAATATACAGTTAGTTAAATGTTGTATTGGTGTAAGTATCAAGGACTTCAGATCTCAGTATCACAGAGTCTAACTGGAGATGTCTCAGGATTCTTAGAGTCGGCCTCGGCTCAGTGGACGTCCAAAGACTCCAAAAACTCTCCTTCATAAACTGGATGTTATCTGTCATGCTGCAATCCGCTTTGTGACTGGAGCTTCATTTAACAAATGAAATGATAAATAAATAATAATAATAAAAACACAACCTTTAACACTTTTTCATTGTAACTTTGAACAAATGTTTTAAACTCATGGTATCTTAAGTATGTAACCTAGTGAGCCAGCATTAATGTATTCGATGTTAGAGATTTAAGCACTTATGTACGTCGCTCTGGATAAGGGCGTCTGTCACATGCTGTAAATGTAGATTAGATTAGATTAGATTAGATTAGATTAGATTAGATTAGATTAAATTAGATTCAACTTTATTGTCATTACACATGTACAAGTACAATGCAACGAAACACATTTTAGGTCTAACCAGAGTGCAATAGCAGTAAGTGCAGGATAGACAGTTTGTACAAGATTTAAGTGAGTTAAATAAAATGGTAATATAGCAGTAATTTACACGTGTGTGTACTATATACATAATATACAGATGGCTATAATTATAACTGAAATTGATAAACTCACTGATAAACTGAATAAACTGAAATGTAACACTCACCAGGGGGGCATGGTGGCTTAGTGGCTTAGTGGTTAGCACGTTCGCCTCACACCTCCAGGGTTGGGGGTTCGATTCCCACCTCCACCTTGTGTGTGTGGAGTTTGCATGTTCTCCCCGTGCCTCGGGGGTTTCCTCCGGGTACTCCGGTTTCCTCCCCCGGTCCAAAGACATGCATGGTAGGTTGATTGGCATCTCTGGAAAATTGTCCGTAGTGTGTGTGTGTGTGTGTGTGTGTGAGTGAATGAGAGTGTGTGTGTGCCCTGTGATGGGTTGGCACTCCGTCCAGGGTGTATCCTGCCTCGATGCCCGATGACGCCTGAGATAGGCACAGGCTCCCCATGACCCGAGAAGTTCGGATAAGCGGTAGAACATGAGTGAGTGAATGAGTAACACTCACCATTGCCTCTTGTATTCTTTATTGAATTGATCTTCTCTTCATTCGTGCAGACAAACACATTGGTTTCTGTTCATTTATAAAACTCTTATTGGTAACACTCCCTTGTATTTACAGTCCCTTCTTAATGTTTATAATACAAGTCGTAATCTGCGCTCGTGTCGATTCTTTAATGTCTGCATTCCTAAACTTTCTTTCTTCCTTTAAATATTCAATTCGGTCACTAACTCAAGATGACTGTACTTGTTTTTAGTATGTTTTTACATGTCATTGTTTATAGCTGTGTTGGTGTATTGTATTAGTTTTTATGTTGCCTCTTGGTCAGGTCGTCATTGTAAATGGGAACCGGTTCTCAACCAACTCACCTGGTTAAATAAAGAAAAAAGAAAGTAAGAAAGGTGTCCAAGTTCTGTAAAAGTGAAAGTACATGTGAGTAAGATGGACAGCAAAACGTCATTGAGAACATGCACAGTGGATGTCCTACATGTTCCTGTCTGCTGTATCATCGTATCAAAACTGAGATAATTGTTACTGAATATCTGTTAGCTCATGTCTGAGGCAGGAGGTTCTGCAGAGGATTCATGGAATTGAGAGTTGGTATAAGATCTTGTCTTATGGCCAAGAATCCACTGAGATGAGAAGAGTCCATCAGCAGAAGGTTGACAAGCTTGAAACTCGGAAATTAAACTTTAATCTAAGATAGTTATTTATTCTTTTGACTTCCCGGAGATGCCACTGTTACCAAACATATCAACAAGTGTGTGAAATCCTTCCCCAAAATACAGTACACAATACAGTGGCATTTCCTACAGTGGTCTCTAACCCACTAACATTTACTGCTAAGCTACTACAGAGTTCCATTCCTGGAAAATGACCTTTTCCCTGCAGAGCTGCTGATGAATCACTGAACACTTCCTTTTCCTTTCAAAGGAACAACGATGTACCAACAGCAGCAAAGGTTTATACTGTACAGCAAAAATGAAAGGAGAACTCATTCTGTGACAGATCAGGCAAATCTTTCCAAACATAAGAAAGGAGAGATGTTTTAGGAAGTGTGCCATGCTCTGAAATGTGGCTGTGACAGAATCATCTTGTTAGTTTTGTGTGTGTAAATAAAATGTTCATTATTACTCATAGTGGGAAAAAGCCTTCATTTGTTTCTGGAAGGATCTTGGAACACTTTGTATATGTTGTTATTTTTCCAGAGTGCTTTGTAAGAGGTGATGAATGATGACATGTAGCTCATATTAAAGCTAGTGGGAGTCGCTGAAACTGCAGAATTCGCTGGTTCATGTTGATCTAATCATTCTTCAGCATCCAGACCTCCATCATGAACATCATGCAAACATAAAGACAGCATTCTCATTCTGATTCTTATCTCCTCCTGTGGAATTTCTGGAACATGGCTAACAACCAGATTATCTGAAAATCCTCCACTTCAGCCCAAGGGATGTGCTGTGATAAGCTAAATTCACCCGGACAAATCTGCCCTAAATCACAGATCCATACAGTTATTTATTTAATTATCCTACTTTACTGTCAACAGTTTAACAGTTAGCAGTAAATCCAAAGTAAAAAGTCTCCTGTAACAACAACATGGCCGGGTGTATAACGTCTAAAAAAATGCTAATGTTGCTAATTGCACAATAAATACAGTCCTTCCCCAAACTACAGAAACATCAAGTCTGGTTTATTTTGTGTTCTAGACTCACACGATAAATGATAAATATAAGACCAGAGTTTTGGCTTTACTTTACTGAGACTCATTCCAAGACATCGTACACACATCGAGCACAGCCAATATAACTATTTGTGAAGTCCGGAAATAGAAAGAAGCCACGAGTGTTCTAAACAACACTTACACAGAAAGGACAGCTAAGGAAAACAACAGCTGAGGGTGGAAATGTTGTGAGAGCTGTAAAGAACAACCCAAAAACAACAGTCAGTGAGATTACCAAAGGCCTTCACAGGGCAGGATGAAGGAATCACAATACATCACAGGAAAAAGACTCAGAGAGTCAAATATCAAGGCCAAACCAGCTGATGCAGTAAGACTCAGAAGATCAGACTGTAATCCACAAAGTAGTACAGAGATGATTTACAAAACTTCTGGAACTGAGATTATCCTCTATCAGAGTAATGGAAAGAGAAAACGTGTGAAGGAAGAAATTATCTGATCATGATCCAAAACATCTGAGCTCATCTGTGAAACATGGCTTGAATAGCTGCTTCTGGAACATTCTCACTAATCTGATGCTGGAGCCCACGATGGTAGCACCAGAACGAACTCGGACTTTGATGGAAACATTCTTTATGCAGAACTTCATCGCGCAGCAAAACAACAATCCAAAACACACTGCAGCTCCATGCAGGACCTCATCAGGGCAAAAGGTGGAGACTGGGACATGTCAATCAGTAGACCTGAACGGAGCAACATTTCACCTCCTGAAGAGGAGACTGAAGATAGAAACCTTCTGAAACACACAACTACTGAAAGAAACTGCTCTACAAACCTGGAAATCGAAGAAGAATGCAGAAGTTTGGTGATTTTAATGAGGCTTGATGCAGTTATTGCAAGTGAGGGAACTGCGGCCAAATATTAAGTGTAATTTGCATGAATATGATACTTTTCTGTTCTAATACTTTTGCCTGCCTTAAGATCAAGGTGTATGTTGTAATGTTGTAAAAGTATATACAAGTTATGTATATATACATCTATATATAAATATCATGAAGACTCTTGTCTGATTTCCATCTTTTCACTCTCAAACTCTTTGGTTTTTGGTGTACAGAGACATGATCTTTCCTTTCTGTTGTTTTGGTGGAGACTGTAATTGTTGTGCAGCATGACAGATTTTCTCCTTCCATGAAACCAACGTCTTAATTTCTAAGCGAGGAAAATGTGAGCTGGAGGAAGGGAGGGACGGTGATGTGTCTGCAGCCTGAGGAAACCCCCACTTTAACAGAAAACATGCTTGTGGACAGGATATAAATAAATACTAGCCGATACAACATGAGGATGTTTATATATTGACCGATTTATTTCTTTCAGCATACAGTAAAAGTGATTGTGTTAGCTTTGTATGAATAGCAGGAAGTGACTAATATCCTATGATAAGGCTAGATTTATATAAAGTTGGCTACAAGTTACATACAGGCTATAAATAATGATTATTCATATTAAAATACTGATATTTATCGAATATTAGCAGCACAATGTGATTTATTTAGCACAATTGTAGATGTTTATCATTTTTATGGCAGGATGTGCAACTGACAATCTTTTAGTCCATTCTTCTTCATTTATGCTAGTTAGTGAGCTCAGTCAAGGTTATGTGGCTCGTGGTAAGAAGTGACCTTGTTTCTCAGTGTTTTCTTGCTCATACTCAGGATTTGAGAAACTTTGGAGAGCCCTTAACTCTACGCCGTTGTCCTGACTGGACACACTGTCCGTGTGCTCCGACACGTTGAGCAGGTACTCCCTTGGGCTCATAAACTTTGCCCTGAAGACCCTCCACACTCGCTTGTTGAGCAGGACGTATGCTGCAGGGTTGATGAAGACGTGAGCGAAGGCGATGCACTCTGTGATCTGGATGGCGAGGTCCAGGTGCAGACTCATGCTGCACTCCGAGACCATGTGCAGCTCCTGCAGAAGGTGTAGCATAATCACCAATGTGTACGGAAACCAGAGCGCAAAGAACAGCCCAGTGGAGATGAAGGCACGTCTCAGCGTTCTGGAATACACTGAAGAACGCGTGCGCAGGAACAACACGACGGAGGAACCGAGCAAGAGCAGGAACGGTATCCCAAAGACGAGCACAACCAGTTGGAGGCGCATGAAGACCTTCCAGCCGTGTGGGAAGTGGTAGGTGCAGTGGGTCTCGCCGTGGGCATGGTGCTCCTCCACGAAGTGCAGGTGTGTCACGGAGGCCAGACAAGACAACATCCACACACACGTGCACCATACGACGTTCTTCGTGGTCTCCCCAAAACGTCGGAAACACCGGAGCGCGTTCACGCGGCTCCGCAAAACCGCACACGCCACGAACAGGTTGCTGCCGTACAGACCGACCGCGTACACCAGCGTGACGAGTTTACACGCGCGCTCCCCGAAGACCCAGTCCCGCGCTGCGTAAACCGCCCAGAACGGTAAGGTGAACGTGAACAGCAGGTCCGCGCACAGCACGCACGCGGGATGAGCCCTTCTTATCGATTTGCTCCGCACGAGCACGTACAGCAGGGTGAAATTAGCGAGCAGACCGAGAGCGCACGCGACCGAGTAAAACACAGGCAGGAAATAACGGCTGAACTTTTTCACATGGTGTTTCTCACACGGCCGAAAATCCGCCAGCGCTTCTAAATCGTAATACTCAGAGTAATCGTACTGATAATCCGACTCGTTAACGCGCGCGGGCTGAGTGACATCCATGGTGTCCTGATGTCCTGGTGTCCAGCTGGAGCTTCACGTACAAATGTTATACAGCGCGCGCGCTCGCACACGCACGGCTGCACACGCGCACAAAGCGAAAGGTTTCGATACTATTATTTTGCTGCACTTTTTATAAATAACTTATTCACAAAACTATTAACTGGTTTCCATAGCAACACTCAATAGTGCGTAAAAATAAACACCTAAATTCAAACTATGAAAGATGTTAAATGAAGATCATGTTACTGTGTGTAAGTAACAGCTCCTTCTTTAGGGTTCGTTTAAAATGGGGCAAATTTCCTATCAGTCCCATCTCTGATCCGTAATCCTGCACAGTCTCATAGAACCTGTTGGATTTAGTGGTCAGGTCTGAATCTTATATCTGAGTCAATAAGTGATGATATAGAGGAGATCCATCAACAGCCATCATGTGACACTCCACACCAGATGGACTTATCAGACTGAAGAAATGAAATGAGGAAGCAGGTTTTTAGAGAAGATAAGGAGATATTTAGCCTCACTGTACTTTTGCTATGTGCTGTAGTTTGTTTCTAAAGTTGGAGAAACTTTATAGATGGACTTCACAGACAGATCTTTGCGCAATAAGTTAGTACATAAATCAATCAACTTTGCTTTATGTTCTTATTTATTAACTTTTTTTATTTAAAGTTCATCCATTTTTATAGTGACAAATATTTCTTGTGTTTTATTTTTTATAACATCTAAAGGTCATGTGGTCACGCGCCCCTCACATTACAATAACATATCTAATGGTCATGTGGTCACGTACCCCTCACATTATAATAACACGTCTAATGGTCATGTGGTCACGTACCCCTCACATTATAATAACACGTCTAATGGTCATGTGGTCACGTACCCCTCACATTACAATAACATGTCTAATGGTCATGTGGTCACGTACCCCTCACATTATAATAACATGTCTAATGGTCATGTGGTCACGTACCCCTCACATTATAATAACATGTCTAATGGTCATGTGGTCATGTACCCCTCACATTACAATAACATGTCTAATGGTCATGTGGTCACATACCCCACACATTATAATAGCACATCTAATGGTCATGTGGTCACGTCTCACATCATAATAGCACATCTAATGGTCATGTGGTCACGTACCCCTCACATCACAATAAGACATCTAATGGTCATGTGGTCACGTACCCCTCACATTATATCACATCTAATTTTTATGTGGTCACGTACCCCTCACATCACAATAACACGTCTAATGGTCATGTGGTCACGTACCCCTCACATCACAATAGCACATCTAATGTTTGTGGTCACGTACCCCTCACATCACAATAACACATCTAATGGTCATGTGGTCACGTACCCCTCACATCACAATAACATGTCTAATGGTCATGTGGTCACATACCCCTCACATTATAATAGCACATCTAATCCTCATGTGGTCACGTACCCCTCACATTACAATAGCACATCTAATGGTCATGTGGTCACGTACCCCTCACATCACAATAACACATCTAATGGTCATGTGGTCACGTACCCCTCACATCACAATAACACATCTAATGGTCATGTGGTCACGTACCCCTCACATCACAATAACACATCTAATGGTCATGTGGTCACGTACCCCTCACATCACAATAACACATCTAATGGTCATGTGGTCACATACCCCTCACATCACAATAACACATCTAATGGTCATGTGGTCACATACCCCTCACATCACAATAGAACTCTCACATTTCACTTCTCTCATTTCCTGTTAAATAATAAAAAGGTTATTTTGATTTATTCATAAAATAAGACCCAATGTTTGTTGTAAATTAATAATGAGAAAGAAAACTTTTCCACCAACTGCAGAAAACAGAACGTGTTGGACTGTGTCCCTCTCTCTAGCACTGTACTTGTATTTAAAAATGATGGAACTGATATTTTCCACACTGAGAAGGAGGACATTCAGTGCAGTAATGCAGACGTTCAGCCTTGGTGTCTTTGCTGGATTTATGAAGCAGATGTGATGAAGATCAGTGTGATGTTACGTCCTGCTATGGGTCTAGAGGATATGCGGACGTAACACGTGAAAACTTAAACTTAAAAAATAATAATAAAAATGCGGTCCTAAGGAAGCCTCCGTTCAATTGGCAAATTGTGGTGTGTGTTCAAGTAAACAGGCAGAGACCGAGGCTGAGTCTGGTCGAGCGTGTGTATTTACAAACTATATACACACACAAAAGATGACAATAATAAAGTGAGGGACAAGAACGGTGCTAAAGAAAAGAACTCAATAAAACAAACACATCAACTAGATCTCAGGTACGAATACTTAACTAACAAAAGAAAACAGGAAAGCAACCACTTCAGCGTAGAACAGCACTAACTACGCTGCCTAATAACACAAGTACAAGGATTGGCATCCGCTCATAACCTAGTGTGTCTCTGCGTGATGAAATGTAAGTCACGTGACAAACTAACCTGGTCCCAATCACTATGTATCGGAGAAGGAACGGAATAGACACCGTTAAAGTGAAAGTCGAGTCACAGCATAGACCTCGATAACTGTATAGAACAGTTCACAAAGCGAACAACTTAACACACAATAACTAAACGCAGAATTAGAAATAAACCCAAGCAAAACAACAGGTGAGCAAACACAGGTAAGTCAACGCCCCTCTCTCGCGCTCGGGTAACATCCGGGTCTTTATACCTGGCCAATAACACCGGATTGGTTCCTGAAGTGGTTCATGGAATGATGACTGGCGGCTGAATCGTCCAATCACAGGACCTGCAAGGCGGGACAGTGAATAAAGGAGGAAAGAGAGAGAAAACAATACGGGACGTAACACTCCTCCTCCAGAGTTCTCCAAAAAAAACCTTCAGAAAGTCCTGATTCACATCAATTTTAATGATCAGCTCACCAATCTAATAAATCTAACAAACCTTTACTGTAATATATCTGCTGTAAGATGTAAAGGCTGGGGGAGGGGGGTTGTGGACTGGTTAATGTCTGGACAGATCACATCCAGGTCCATGCTAGAGCATAAGCACTTGTTTCAGTTCTAATTCAAATGTCATTTGTCTCGTACATCAATGAAAATCAGGAAATTCTGTACCTATGACATTAGTTAGTGGGAAACGGGGGCGTGGCCAAATGCCGGTTTATGAATGGAGGGCGTGGCGTATCACACTACTGTGCTTAATGATGGTGGCAGAGATAAAAGTGAGAGCCGGCAAGTGAGAGTTACCTTTCATTTAAACATACAATCTGCATTTTGAATTCCTTTTACGCCACTAGAAGGCACAATGTTGCTGCCTGACACAAACTTTTCTGAAAATGATATTAAATGATATTAAAGGCAGGGTCTCCAATTTTGAGAAATGCTTCATGCCCAGCACAGCCAAGCTGCCACTGCTGGGGCCCTTAAGCAAGGCCCTCAACCCTCCCTGCTCCAGGGGCGCTGTATCATAACTGCTCCTGCATTCTGACCCCAACCTTCTTAGTTGGGGTATGTGAAGAAAAAAGAAATGTAGTTATAATAAAGGCTTCTATGCCCACTCTATTCTAAATGTTTGGGATCAGCTAGAAATGTTCTTGTTTTCCATTAAATCGCAGAATATTATTACTTAATAATGAATATAACAATAATGAACTTTATTTAATAGGCAGATCTTGACATGGTGCTATTGAGGCTGGAGCTGGAATAAGTTCTATCTCTTCCATATACAGTACACACGCCATATGCCCACGTTCTATTACACCTAATAGGACTGAGCACATCACTCCAGTCCTCAGGTCCTTACACTGGCATCCAGTTACATTTAGAATAGATTTTAAAGTATTGTTACTGGTTTATAAATCACTTCATGGCTTAGGACCGAAATACATTACAGAAGCTAACTGAATATAAACCAAGCAGACGACTCAGATCATTAGGATCAGGTCAGTTAGAGATACCAAGGGTTCACAAAACAAGGTGCGTCAGCATTTAGTTATTACGCCACCTAGAGGTGGGATCAGCTTCCAGAAGAGATCAGATGTGCTTCAACAGTAGACACTTTTAATTCAAGATTAAAAACACATCTGTTTAACTCTGCATTTACTGAATGAGCTCTGTGCTGGTTCACACTGACTGTGCTGCTTCACACTGACTGTGCTGCTTCACCCTGACTGTGCTGCTTCACCCTGACTGTGCTGCTTCACCCTGACTGTGCTGCTTCACCCTGACTGTGCTGCTTCACACTGACTGTGCTGCTTCACCCTGACTGTGCTGCTTCACACTGACTGTGCCGCTTCACACTGACTGTGCTGCTTCACCCTGACTGTGCTGCTTCACACTGACTGTGCTGCATCACACTGACTGTGCTGCTTCACACTGACTGTGCTGCTTCACCCTGACTGTGCTGCTTCACACTGACTGTGCTGCTTCACCCTGACTGTGCTGCTTCACGCTGACTGTGCTGCTTCACACTGACTGTACTGCTTCACACTGACTGCACTTTTTATCCAAATCACTTTGACTCCTTTTTAATTCTTTTTAACATATTTTAAACTGTTTTTATTAAAATCACATCTATTTTCTTTAATTGTTATTTGTTTTTGTTATGATTTTATCCTGTTTCTTATTTTTCATATATATATATTTTTTTCTCTCTTTTATAAACTGTTTCCTAATTTCTATGTAAAGCACTTTGAATGACCTCTGTGTATGAAATGTGCTATACAAATAAACTTGCCTTGCCTTGCCTAGTGGTCAAAGTGAGCAGTGTGCAGTGTCCAGATCGATGGGTGGGTGGAGCTACTATAACGGGTGGGGCTAATCCAACCGGTGGAGCTACTCTTATAGGTGGGGGTAATCCACCGGGTGGGGCTAGTCCACGGGGTTTGCACAATACAGTAAAAAGAAAAAGAAACAAGACTTTCATGACTTACAGGAAGCAGAGGTCAGAGGTGAGGGGTTGGTCATGCAACTTTATCCAGCATCACTGCATTTGCCAACATGCTGAAGTGGAGCTTCCTGTGAAACAGGAAGTCTCAGTTAAAATTCTGTCACTGAAGGTCACAGAGTTTTACGATGACCCATTAGTTCCTCAGGAGCTCCCTGTTTCACTATTATAAACTTTGGTAGAAAGGACATTATCTACATTTACATCATTTACATTCACATTATTTACATTCACATTATTTACATTTACATCATTTCCTGTCCAGTGTCACCAAATGAGGTCTGGTTCCTCTAAAGGTTTCTTCTGTGCTATCTAGTGAAAAGTCAGAAAAGTGAGCCAAATCAGTGTGAAACACACACACACACACACACACACACACACACACACACACACACACACACACACACGCACACACACCAAAACACACGCCTGGAATTAATAATCGGGTAACAATCAGTCAAGAGCAGGCCCACAGAAGATTACTTACTGTTTATTCTTATATAAATATTATATAACTGCAGGGTTGTATCATTTATTAGAGGTTGTTCTGCCAGGAGTCAGTTCTTAGACGACAGTTCTTAGAATTTTTCCAGCTTGATTCCATTTCCACTTTTATTATCCAGTGAACTGAGGAATGTGAGACATCACAAGGAAAGAAGAATTGCTAAAATGTTAAAGTAAAAATCCCAATGTGTTAAACATCTGGCTAATCATAACAGCTTTTATCACAAAGTCTTCATATACACTGTGTGGCCCTTCCAATGGGTTCATAATAAGTATTGGCACCTATACCTTTAAGTCGATTTATGATTTATGATCTAAAATTTAATTCTAGTGATGTGATTATATCATTGTACACACACACACACACACACACACACACACACACACACACACACACACACACACACACACACACACACACACACACACACACACACACACAAGATTTTAACAGTTTTAAACAACTTTAATAATAAGTTTAATTTTCTATTTACTGTCGTTATTAAGGAACATATTCCAACTATTTGAAAGTGACAAGTGAAAGTGACGTGACATACGGCTAAGTACGGTGACCCAGACTCAGAATTCGTTCTCTGCATTTAACCCATCCAATGTGCACACACACAGCAGTGAACACACACACACCATGAACACACACCCAGAGCAGTGGGCAGCCATTTATGCTGCGGCGCCCGGGGAGCAGTTGGGGGTTCGGTGCCTTGCTCAAGGGTACCTCAGTCGTGGTATTGCCGGCCCGAGACTCGAACCCACAACCTTAGGGTTACGAGTCAGACTCTCTAACCATTAGGCCACGTAAAAACACATAAAAAAAAATCGCCTTGCAGCTGCAAAGCCCACAAAAATATGTTGGACTCATCAAGGTGAAAGATTTGTGCGTGAATGAAGAGAATCCCGAGCTACTATTTCTGACACTGTGTGTGATATTATATAACAATGATATAACAATTATACATACATTGTTGTATGTTGTATGTTGAAGAAGTTTAGTGCTGTTGTAATATGTGTATTTTCAATCAGTTATTTGGAACATGTTATAGAACGTTATTAACATTTTTAGTGAGACAGCCAGGAGTGAAACAGAACCAGGAGAAGTGTGGAGAGGTGAGCAGTTGCGTTCTGCTGATTTCGGACGAGCTGCACGAAAAAAGGTAGACACCATTAAAAGGTAAGCAATTTTTTGCTTCTAGATTACTTCTTTGTGCATCGGGTTGGGGTAGTAGTAACGCTCAGAGTCTTCTGTAAATTGACACACACATACCACCAGCACCACCGTAAAGATTTAAACAGATTAAAACAGTTGTTTAGACATGACTTGAAGATTTATGTATGTATGTAATGTAAAAAATCAAAAGCCAAAATGATCTACAATACTATAAAATATGTTCTGGTTATTAGACACACCTACAAACACAGAGACAAACTGTACGTGCCGTGACAAGACCACAGGGATCTGCATGGTCCAGTATGTTAGGAGCCGCCGTCAGTGTGCCGTCAGTTCCTGCACATTTAATCCTAAGCGGTGTGTTTAATTTACTGTCATTACAGAGGAGTTAGATTAGACATCGTTAGCTGTTAATTTTCTCTGTTTTAATGAATTATCTTCACATTTCTAAACTAATAAAGTACTAATAACAGTCTATCATTTCTGTGTTTTGTCACGCTCTCCCACCACACATCGTATTTCTCACACAGAAAAACTTTTTGACTATTGGTCATATATTTAATAAGCCGCAGCGCCCGAAACGTATCAGTCGGCAACGCTGTCTCTATGGAACCGGGCAGGAATCAAGCGCGTCTCCCCTGGAGCTCTTAGTCGAGCCTGACACTTATCAGCCAATCAAAAAAAGATGCTACACAACAGCCAATCAGATAATAGCATTATTGTATCTGGGTAATATTTAACACAACCAATTAAAAAAACATATTCATTAGCGAGGGTATTTTCGATGGTCGGTTTGAACAAAACCTCAACACGAAACAGCTTGTCTCTGGACGGGACATTGTCCTCAATCATGACCCTAAACATGTCTGGGCTTGTGCTGAACTGTTTTAAACGGGAGCAACATTACACATGATAAAGGAGTCCAAAAAGGCAACAACCCTAACCCTAACCTAACAAAGGCCACTCTTGCCTATCTTCAAAACTTGAGAGCCCTGTAATGATAATAACATCTACAGTAGACCATGTAGTTCTGAGATAGAGGAGAGTGAAGCCTCTCATTTACATTGTTTTTACAGTTATAAGCATTTGCTATGTCACTAAGCTGTTTTATTGAATTTATATTGTGTATATCTGAGTTTATTTAAAGTTTTATTTTATGTGTAACAGCACCGTGTCCCAGGATGTGAGCAAACATTATAATGGCTTAAATAATATTAGGACATTTTTATTTTAACAGTACTCCATATTATTCAAAGGAATCTGAGGGATTTATTTATTTATTTATTTAATTTATTGCTAGGTAATAATGACTAGGCATGTACACTGTGGCGTGCTGCACGTGCCGTGACGTAGAGAACTGCATGTTCCATTACAATATGAGCTGCGTTCAAGTGTAGAAACATCGTTTAATAACAAGTGGCGTGTTTTATTAACTGTCGTTATTGTGTAGATGAATATCGTAAGCCGTAGATAATAATAATGATAATTAATAATACATTACTGTTTAAAAAAATAAAAAATAATAATTCTGACAACGGTGTTGAAAAGTGTAACAACTCTTAAACAAACACAATCTCACAGCACTTGAAGGCACCTCTGTAACGTCAGTCCTACGCTGCGCGAGATGACGTCACTGAGCAGCGTGTCCTCGAGGTGAAGCCGGTACTCGGATCTGTGGAGGTGAAGTAACACAACAGGTCTGTGTTTATTTTATTATTATTTACCTCACAAAGGCACTGAAACTCATTTATACACACAATAATAATCAGAGCTGGTGCATAAAGTAGTTTATTAGAAATAATAACGTGTCAGTCAGCTGTATTTGTGTGGTTAGCTAACATGCTAACATGCTAACTAGATTTAAGCACAGATACATTAACAATAAAAAAAAAATGTAAACTACATGGAGTTTTTATTTTAAAACGATTTCGCTGCTTTTATTTATATAATCTAAATAAATAACCTAATCTAAAGGGGAACATTTTATATACCACAGCTCTGACCTTCAAGAATTAAAATTATTATTATTATTATTGTTGTTGTTGTTGTTGTTATTATAATAATAACTAGTATTATTTTTGTTGTTGTTTTTATTATTTTTTATTGTAATTATTATCATTATTATTGTAATTATTATTATTTAGTTAACACTGAGGTCATATTCTTTATTCTGATTGGTCAGAAGGTTTTAATAATAATAATAATAATAATAATACATTTTATTTAAAGGTGCCTTTCTGAACTCTCAAGTTTTATTATAAACGTGCTGCAGTTTTCTGTTATTTAACATATTAACTATTATTTAACATTAATGGAGGGAGTCTCCAGTGTCAGCGCTTCATATCAGTCATTTCAAAAGTAAGAAATAAATAATAATAATAAAAATCAGTTGCTTAGGTGTAAATGGAGTTAACCTCTGGAGAACATTGTGTATTATGGTGTATTTACGGTAACACACCCACACTGTTTCCTCCTCACACTGTTGACAAGTGATTAGTAAAGAATTGTCATCACTTCTGGGTAACTGATGGAATCATGAGATAAACCTGTTTGTTTTACCATAAGGAAGTGATATATTAAGAGCTACACAATCCAGGTAGTGCTGCTACGTGTCATCAGGTTACAGTGTAGGAGAATTTAGGAGTGTTTATTACAATGTGGGTTTCAGTCTGTTTCTAAATAAAATATTAACTTCATGTGTTTCCTTTCAGTTCAACCAAGATGTCCATCGTGTCATTTGATGAGTATGAGGAGTCCAAGTTCATCAGGAAAGCCAAGGAGAACCCGTTCGTCCCTATTGGTGAGACATACATTTGCTGATCATCAGTTATATACCACAATACATACAGAAATGTGAACAATGATAGAAGTGAATGTGGAACACAGCAGAAATGTCAAAATACTGCCTCCTGTGGTGATAATGATGATGACAGTAATAGGGGTGGTGAAGGTATGATCATGGTGACAGAGATGATGGTTATGTCTGTGATGACAGATATGGTGGTGGTCATGATGACGATGACGTTAACGATGTTGTTTCCACAGGGATGGCCGGTTTCTTTGCCATTGTGGCACACAGACTGTATAAGATGAAGAGCAGGGGCAATATGAAGATGTCCGTGCACCTGATCCACATGCGTGTGGCAGCGCAGGGCTTCGTGGTGGGAGCCATGACTTTAGGTACTATTCTACACTAGAACCCAAACACAGACACATTCAAATGGTCATGGTGACATCATCGTCATCATCTCTCCAGGCTAATGGAATGATCATGACTTTATAATTGATGAGTATAGTGTATATCAACCTGTGGTGTCGTTGCAGGTGTGGTGTACTCCATGTATAAGGACTACGTGTTGAAGCCGGCCGAAGCTCAGAGAGCGCTGGAACAGAAACAACAGGAAATCAAGTGAACAGTGGACTGTCACAGTATTCTAATTTTAGACTAGTTCTTTTTTTTTCCTGCATCCTGGTGTCTTGTAGATACTTCACTTCTTCTCAAGATGCTAGGGTTAGGTTTAGATATTTATCTTTAAAGATATATACTGTAATACACAGGGTTCGTAAATTATATTTTATAATATTTACATTTCTAAAACCACGGGCCAGAACACACAGCAGTGTGGAAGTGGGCACATACTTTCCTCTGTCCATCTGATGCTAACTTCATCAAAAGTGTCTGCCAATGTCAGCTTGTAATCTCTAAAAAAACAGGCTCTGATCTGCTTAAATATGTTATTCATCAAACCTTTAAAGAATACGGTTCCTCACAGTGATCATTGACTAAAGGAACCTTTAACATGATAACCTTTATGGATTCTGATATTAGAGATGAACAACATCATAGTCGCTATACAGGTTGTACAAGGTGTTCAAAATGTGGTCTGTTGCCCAGCTGGTCTGTGGAGATCACAAAATATGGGCAGATAAATAATATGCTAATAGTTATTGCTAATAGTTATAACCATGTGATCATAGTGAACGTTTCGGTACAGGACATTATCTATGCTTTATTTTTAGAAAAAAAGGGTTCTAAAGAACGGGTTCTTTCTACTTGGTGGTCCTTAAGGTTTCCCTGCAATAAAAACAAATCAATCAAACATGGATGAACTGATAAACAGCCTACAGATGTTGTGCTAGATAAATGTTAATAGGAGTGATTACTGTAAATGACTGGACATGGACTTGGGCTGTGTCTGATTTGCATAGGCATGCATATTTAATTAGGAGGAAGTGGTAGAGATGATTTGTCGTTTCCTGAATGTGCCTTGTTTCCTTAACGTAACATTGCTGCATGTGATAACATTGTGTGTGTGTGTGTGTGTGTGTGTGTGTGTGTGTGTGTGTGTGTGTGTGTTACCCTGGCTCTGCCTACCAAAACCAGCGTCCATCACTTTAAAGACTCAAGAACTTCATTAGCAGCAAAACATAACACAGTAACTGCTGGTCCGTCTTCGGTGTTCCTGAATGCTTGTGTTATTAAGATGATTATTTTTGCACTTTGTGTTTGTACATCCTGTTGGTTTATTAGAAGTTGTATTTTTTATGTAATATATGCTGAAAAACACACCTGTATGCATCTTTGCCATTAAATTATAAATGGATATCACATTGTGGTTCTGAACTGAGTTTTTTTTTTAGTTCAAGGATTTGTGAGGATCATGTGCAGAGGTTTCCAGGTTTCTCTGGTAAAAATAGAGTAGAATGAAAGGAGATCGGGAACAAGTTATGATTTCCTACACTATTTCTCGTACTGAGGATCATGCAATAGAGAGGATTCCGTGTAAGGGGGTGGGGTAGTTGTAAGTTATATCAGGCAGGGCAGAGAGGGTGATGGATTCACTCCCTTCCACGAGTTCACTCCTTTCCACTATCCAGTCCCTTCCCAGGGTTCCCACGCGTCCTGGAAATTCTGGAAAATTAATGATCAATGTTCCAGTCCTGGAAAACACATGGAAAATGAGAGAAAACATAAATTGTCCTGGAAAAAAATCATGTCCTGGAAAATTATTATTTTAAAATGTTCTTGATCATTTAAAGAACAGTTTACAAACCGGTAAAAACAATTAACGTTAGTAACAGAAAGCGCTCTGTTCAGGGACGCTGAGTTTTGACAGGTTTTTTGTTATGCTGTTTAATCTCATTGTGTCAGATGACACTGTCTTGTGTTGGCGATTTCATGTGCTAGGAATGGTTTAAGTGCTCGAATGTTTTCAGCAAATGGTGACGGGTAAGCAGGTTATATTAACCTTGTTAATCTGAATATCATGTGCAAGGGGAATGCACAGCAAACTAAAGCATGCATGACTGCATTGGCCTGAGAACGGAAACGGTATTAATATGTGCTGTCTTTTTATTTTATAAATGTTAATTCATTCATAAAATACATTTTATTCACATGACAAATTGTCTTTAAAAGTAATCCATCCACACAGTCCACAAACCTGTTTTATGAGCGATATAAGAAGTCAAAATTAGATATTCTACTGACGTGATGCACAGCACATCATACATTGAACAGTTATAAAACGATCCACAAGACAAAGCAAACCATGTACCACTTAAACAGCTTGACACTGGATTTGGTACAAAGGAAGCTTTAGAAAAGGCATCTGGAAACCTCTAGGACCATCCTCTAAAAATTCAGCAGTTTAAGAAAGAATGTATCTCCTTCCTTTCCATGACTTGCAAGAAAATGATGGAGAAAAGTCCCTTAATGTTCCCAGTTGTGCGGCACCTGAGCTCCCTTGACCCTGTGGCCATGGTTGCAAACGGAGAAAGTTCAAGAGAAATGTTTCAGAAACTCTTACAAAATTTGCTTAATGCTGGTTGGTACACTGCATCTCACTGTGATGAGATTCTTGCACAGTACAAAACATTTTTAATAGACATCAACACACACCATACAGCAGAATTCCAACATTTTGCTTACAATTCCAGGCTGGACAAGTTTCTTATCTTATCAGAAATCTTATCAGTGGCACACCAGAATATACAGCCTTGTGGGACCTGATTAAACATCTGCTTACACTATCTCATGGAAAAGGGGCAGTGAAACGAGAATACTCTATCAACAAAGATATCCTTGTTGAAAACCTTAAAGAGAGTTCTCTGGTAGCACTGCGCATGGTCCATGATGCAATGGCTGAACACCCACTGGATGAAGAGATCTCATAATACACTGCAAAGGAGGAAGGATATGTCGAGTACTTAGAGGATGAAAAGAAAAAGAAAGTCGAAACTGCAAATGAGAGGAAAAGAAAAGACCTGCAGCAAGAAATTGCAAATGTCAATGCAAAAAGACAAAAAATAATGCAAAGCATAGAAACCATGCAAAAAGAGGCAGATGCAATCAGGGCAGAGAGAAAGCATGACTTCACCTTATTGTCAAAATCAGATGCCTATCGAAAAAGTGTCACAGAGAAAAGTGAGGAGTTAGCAGCTCTACTGTAGAACAAAGTTTGGAAAACATGCAAGAGAGTTTGAAGCAACTACACTAAAAAGTTCAAAAGGATACTGTTCATTGGAGCTTAATGCATTGAATGTTTTGGACAGACAATTAAATGTTGTTTATTCCATTTGGGAATGCTTCTGCAGTTATCTTTCATAATATCATTTTTTGTTTTTTTGGTGTTTTTTTTTTTTGAGAATGCAGTTGGGGGAAGAGGGGAGGGAAAGTTTACCAAGAAGGGCCTTGGCAGTTCAACTTCAGAAGCGTTTAAATTCAGAAGCTCTGTGTGTGTGTATCTGGTGTTTTTCTAATGTTATAGTTAAGTAATAGCCCTAAAGAGTACGTTGTTTTTAAGACTTCTGGAGAGAAGAACATATTACTTTAGGCCGGCATCTGTGATCCTTGTCTTTTTTCCTAAATTTGAAATGTCCTGGAAAATTATCTCTGAAAAAGAGTGTGGACCCTGCTTCCACTATGCTCCAGACCATCTAGAAAGACCTTCTGCCCATCATTACCACTATCGTCAATAGATCCATAGCATCTGGTCAGGTGCCAACTACTTTCAAGAGAGCAAGGGTTATTCCCATCCTAAAGAAACCTGCTCTGGATCCATCAGACATCAGTAACTACAGAATGGTATCACTTCTCTTGTTTTCTTCAAAAATTCTTGAACACATTGTCTATAATCACCAGTCTGTCTATCTCTCACAGAACAACCTCCAAGACCCCAAACAGTCTGGCTTTAAAGCAGCTCACTCTACAGAGACAGCCCTTTTGGATGTCTCTGAGAAGCTACATGCTGCTAGATCAGCCAAACTGTCATCCATCCTTATCATCCTTGACCTTTCAGCAGCATTTGATACGGTCAACCACAAGACTCTCTTATCCACCCTCAGGAGTCTTGGGATTTGCGGATCAGCTTGGGAATGGTTCGCTTCCAACCTGGAAGGACGCTCATATCAGGTAACATGGAGGGGAGTGACATCTACTCCACGCAGACTCTCCACTGGCGTCCCACAGGGCTCAGTACTTGGTCCTCTTCTTTTCTCCCTGTATACTCTTGGTGAAGTTATTTCCTCACATGGGTTCTCTTACCACTGCTATACTGATGATACACAACTTATCTTCTCTTTTCCACCCTCAGATGCCACAGCTTCTGACTGGATCTCAGCATGTCTGGCAAAAATACTGTATCATCATGGATGACTGCTTATCAGTTAAAGCTCAATCCTAGCAAAACTGATCTGGTGTTCATCCCAGGTGATTCATCCCCAGGTCATGATCTTGCTATATCCTTGCACAACGATCTGATCTCCCCTTCAGTCACAGCTCACAACCTTGGGGTAACCATGGACCATCAACTGTCCTTTTCCTCTCATGTTGTTAATGTGACGCGCTCATGTCAGTTTCCTCTCTACAACATTAGAAGGATTCGGCCATTTTTGTCCACACAGGCTGCTCAGGTACTTGTTCAGTCTCTTGTCATTTCTGGACTGGATTACTGCACCACACCCCTGCAGGTCTACCTATGAACGCAATCCGTCCTCTGCAAATTATCCAAAATGCAGCTGAACAGCTTGTTTTCAACCTGCCTAAGTTCTCCACACCACCCCGCTGCTCCACTGGCTTCCGGTAGCTGCAGGCATCAGATTCAAAACACTAATACTGGCCTATAAAGCCAAAAACAGACTGCACCTCACACCCTCAGATCTACCAGCACTGCTCGACTGGTTCCACCATCTCTCAGGGTAAGAGGCAAGTTTACACAAGACTCTTTTCTGTTCTGCACCAAGGTTGTGGAATGAACTTCCCCTAGAGGTCCGGACAGCTGAGTCACTGGATATTTTCGAACGGCAGTTGAAGACCTACTTATTCAGGAAACACTTCAACTAGCACTTTTTTCCTTATCTTTTGCATTTAAAAAAATGGTATGCTGTAAACAAATGCTGTAAATGTAAATGTAATGTAAATGATGGGAAGAACACCAAGTGATGATCTAAGATCCTGGAGACTGGTGACTGAAGGTCTCAGATATTTCCTCCCCTGTGGGTTGGAAAGCATATGTTGAACATCAAGGAAATCAAGTGATCTTCAGTAGGGAAAAGATTAAGGAGCCTGTCAAATTTCAAATTTATTTTTTTTGTATTGAGCTTTTAAGAATTCCCATTGTCTCAAAGCAGCTTTACAAAAGTATTGAAACAGAAGAGAGAGAAAGAATTCGGCCTCTGTTAGTGATGAGAGTGATTGGAAGCTAAAACTGAGATTGAGACACCTTTCTTTATGGTGGACTATTACTAATGCTTTATTATGTGTCCACCATTGTAAAGCCTGACATGGCCTGACACTTTTTTTATAACCATGTACAAATGTGATTTTGTTTTGTTTTGGCCCTTTTTTCCAAACAGGAACCTTTTAGTGACCTTTTATTTCACCTTGTGGAAGGCAAAAAAAACAGGTTCTTTCCTTAGTCAAACAAAGATGGACTTACATTTACATTTCTATTTACATTTTTGTCATTTCGCAGACGCCCTTATCCAGATAGGTAGATAAGAGCTAGTTTTAGTGTTTCAGAACGATGTTACTTAGCTGTTCGAACATCTAGGGGAAGTTCATTCCATCACCTCTCTTACACCTGCCTCTTACCCTGACAGATTGTGGGACCAGTGGAGCAGTACTGTAGATCTCAGGAAGCGAGGTACAGTGTGAGGAATGAGAAGATCTTTGAGGTAAGAGGGAGCTGCTCTGGTTTTGGCTTTTGACCCCATGTGTACTGTACTTTTCCTGATTTAGTCTTGTCTACCGCATATGTTTGTCAGACAAACTCTAAGACCATGCAAGCTTGTGTCCATCTGTCTAGTTCAGGATAATGACTAAGCTTGTGTTTATAGACATTACCGATAGTATCCTTCGTGAAAAAACTTAATCTGTTTTTTAGGCATCATTTGATGGGGGTTCCTACATTAATGTTGAAGAGATGCTTCTTTGTGAAGTAACCATTTGCATTTTTGTTTTGGTAAAAGTTGAAATTATTCAAATGAATTAATAAAATATACAATATAATGGGTTAGGCTTAGAGTTAGGACTAAAGAAAAACAACAGTCAGTGACATCACGAACAAGGTCCACGGAGGTCTCACAAATCCACTGTTCAAAGAAGATACGGGCCACACAATACAAGACATATCGTCGCTGTCGTTTGTAAAAAAACGCTGCGGTCACGTTGAGATTAACGTGGTTAAGAGATTTGCGCTCAAGCTATTTTCAAGACTTTAGATTGGTTAATAACTTGTAAAAATAACAGACCCACATGGGGAATGACCAATAGCACCAATATTTGAAAATATTTTGTCAATCAGTCCTTTTAACACACTGAGCAACATTTCACCTCCTGAAGATCAACCTGAAGGCAGAAACCTTCAGACACACAACAGAAAGAAGCTGTTCTACAAACATGGAAAAATATTTGTTATAATACTTTTGATCCATCGAGTTGTTTAAAATATCTTGATGTAAGGAAATTAAAGCTGAAATTCTATTCTATCGAGTCATATTTATATTTTGGAGTGGAGGTATGGTGATATAGGAAAGAGAGCATTATTAATGTGTGTTTATTTATCTGTACATCAAACAAGTTAAAGTTTGATAAGGTAAATGTTTCATCCAGACATTTCTAAGTGAGGAACATTAGTTGAATAACCCTCAGCCCATCTAGACAAATGATTTCCTAGATTGAGTTTTCTGCATG
Source organism: Tachysurus fulvidraco (assembly GCF_022655615.1). NCBI lineage: Eukaryota > Metazoa > Chordata > Actinopteri > Siluriformes > Bagridae > Tachysurus > Tachysurus fulvidraco. The sequence goes on from NC_062518.1 coordinate 50,027,245, forward strand.
GCAGACTTTATGATCGTTCGATCTTTAATGTTATTATGATGAAACTTGTATTTATTTTCTTTCTTTTTGGCTGGTGAACACAACCAGACTGGTTAGTAGTCTAGCTAGATAATCTGTATCAGGACAGGAAAGTCTCATGTAAGCCAGGGTTAAAGGATTTAGGTGTCTCTTAGAGCAGGTAAGGAGTCTCTTAGGTGTAGGGCAGGTAAGGTGTCTCCTAGTTGTCTCTTAGCTGTATCCTAGGTGTTCCAAACTTTTCCAAACATGACTACAGGCCTGCTTTTAGATATGAACTATGGTATGCATATTTTCTTGTCTTCATTTAAATGGCTAAGCCCTGGGACCGGAACAGTATATTTTAATGTTAGAGCTGCTCATGTCCTGAGGCTTCATAGAGGAGTCTCTATTTGGAGCATTATTATTATTATTATTATTATTATTATTATTATTATTATTATTATTATTATTATTATTGAAGACATATAAATCCCCAAATTTATACCATTATAAACAAACTGTAAAACTTTTTAAACCCATTTTAAACTCTACAGTTTTAACGTGAAACCTGTTTTAATCTAAAGACAAAAACTGTTTTTTAAACTGTGTTTTTTCTTTCTTTCATTTTATCTTTCTTTCATTTATCTCAGATATTCACTTCCACCAGTAACGACAGTGTAGGACCAGCTGATTTTTCATCTCCAGGTTTTATCTTTTAGTAGAATTATATAGTTTTTGTACCTGATATTTATGTAAAGAGCTAACCTCCTAACATTCATCTCCACAACAAGATCTTCAGTGCTATGGCGACAAAACTGGGTCCTAAACGTTCCCGGAAGAGAAAGGCAGATGGTAAAGTACATTGTTACAACCTTATTGTTGATTCTCAAAAATAATTTATTACAACACCAGAAATCTGTATCATAAAGTCTATTTGGATCGGGTCATAGATGTCTGTAATATTTATTCTTGCCTATAGCTCTTAATGGATGTCAGCTCAGTCATTGAAAAAACAAAACAACGAATGATTTCCAAGTGATGATTAACTACACATCTTAAGAACTGTACAAACAAGTACTCAAACAGGATAAACTGGATAAACTAGCTATACATAAGTATACACAACCCTAAACTAGTGCACCTTTGATATGATTTCAGTTTTTTTCAGTAAGAGTCTGTCAGTGTTACATATTAACTCTCCTAAATGTCAGTAATGTAATAATGTAACTGGTAATGGAGTTTTTATTTATGTGTTTGTTTACTTATCATTCTGCACTGATGCAGGCAAAAATATTTGAAAATTAATATTTTTTTTCCAGGGCACTTTGGGCAGGAATCAGTTGGACATGAGAAGGTGTGAAACATCCCTCTTCTATAATATCAGTACAGTATTGGTGTGTTTTAATTGGCTTAGAGAATTAGGAAAAGCATCACATGTTTATCATCCACTGTGGTAAGGCAAGGGTCCTGAACACTAATTGGAAGGCTGTCCCCTCTGCCCCCTTCTATAGCCTTTTTTACTTGAGGTACTACCAAATATCCTGAACCTTTTGATCGAAGTAGGCGTGATGGATTATAAAAAAACAAAAGATCTCTCAGGTACTGTGGTGTGAGACCATTAAGTGCTTTATAGGTCAGTAATAGTATTTTATAATCAATGCAAAAATTGACTGGAGCCAATGCAGTGAGGATAAGATAGGGGTGATACAGTATGTTCATATCTTCTGGTTCTAGTTAGGACTCTAGCAGCTGAGTTCTGGACTAACTGGAGCTTGTTTCTGCTCCTACTGGAACATCCAGACAGTAAAGCATTACAATAATCCAACATAGAGGTAACAAATGCATGAACTAGTGTTTCTGCATCATATAATGACATCATATTTCTGATCTTAGTAATATTTCTGAGATAAAGAAGGCTCTCCTTGTGATATTATTTATGTGAGCTTCAAATGAGAGACCGGTATCAATAATCACACCAAGGTCTTTTACTGCTGCACATGATGTAATAGAAAGACCATCCAGAGTTACTCTGTAATCAGAAAGTTTACTTCTGGCTGTCTGTGGTCCTGGTACAAGAACTTCTGTCTGTCTTAGTAAAGCAGGAGGAAGTTACTGTAGTAAGCGTCCACTGTCTAATGTCCTTAGACAATCTTCAATCTTATTAAGCTGGTGCCTCACATCTGACTGCTGAAACATACTATTCAGTTTAGTTTGAGGCCATGTGCATTATAATTTCCTAGTGGACCTCTTTAAGGTCTACTGTTAGTAGTTCCAACTCATTTCCCATTGGGTTCTCATAAATTACATTAAATTAATATTAAATTAAATTAGTATTAGGTTCCAATATAAGCTAAAGCCTGGATCACACTGTGCCCATGTTCATGTAACATGAATAACATCAGTCTATTTAAGGATATTTCAGTTGTTAAACACTACTCATATGGGGTTCCTAAAGAATATCAGTGCTATCTAAGTGCTCTCTAAGTTTGAGAGCTTTAATCTCCTTTTCTGTCGATAACTAGTGATAGTAATGAGCCAGGGCTATCAAGTATCACACATTGAGCATTTTGTCATGTTTTCCCACCACACATTGTATCACACAGAAAAACATACTATTTATCATATATTTAATAAGCCGCAGCGCCCAAAATGTATCAGTCTGCACCGCTGTCTCTATGGAACAGGGAAGGAATCAAGCGCATCTCCCCTGGAGTTCTTAGTCGAGCCTGACACTTGTCAGCCAATCAAAAATAGAGGCTACACAATAGCCAATCAGAAAATAGCACTATTGTATCTGGGTAAGATTTAACGCAACAACCAATGAAAAAAAAAGCAGATCCTGGAATTGTTCATCATCATCATCCTCGTTCACCCACAGAGAAAAGCACTGGAGCTCTGAGCATCACTTTGAGCACAGAGTCATGATCTCCTGTTGTAATGTTGCAAAACGTTTGACACAAACAATGACATTGTGACTGCTGTTAGAGACGTTTCCCAGACAATCAGCATCAGTTTTTTATGAGTGTCTGTAACTTAGCCAACAGTTTTACAGCCTCTTCACTGACAACACCTGCTCAGAACAAGTAGTCTAGGGCCAGTGGTTCTCAAACTGGGGGCCCTGAGATGGTGCCAGTGGGCCCCGGGTCACTGACAACACCTGCTCAGAACAAGTAGTCTAGGCCAGAGCTGAGCGTGTGTATATGGAAGAGGTAGAACTTATTCCAGCTCCAGCCTCACCAGCACCATGATCTGCCTATTGAATAAAGATTATTATTGTTATAATCATTAGTAAGTAATAATATTCTGTGATTTCATGAGTTTTCATGGATAACGAGAACATTTCCAGCTGATCCCAAACATTTGAACACTAGTGTGTGTTCTCATTCTCAGGTGTTTAATGACCCAATCCATGGTCACATCAAGCTGCAACCCCTGCTAGTGAAGATCATCGATACTCCTCAGTTCCAGAGACTGCGGTATATTAAACAGCTGGGAGGAGCCTACTTTGTGTTTCCTGGAGCTTCACACAACCGATTTGAACACTCAGTAGGGTGTGTAACTGTCTGTGTGAGCCTCGAAGGCTTTAATAACCTATGATCTGTAGTTTTAATTCACTCATAAATCCACTATAATGCTAGACATGTGCAAGCGAGCAAGCTAAAAATAAGTTGCTTAAAGCAGATTAAACACTTTAACACAACATGGTGTTTAAAAATACAAACATTTCTACAATCAGTTTTTTACATGTTATTTTGTTCTGTGATTCAGAGCCCAACATTTAGGACTAGGTTTAGGTGCATCATAACATTCCTCAACATGAAGTGTGTGTAACACATTACTGCTAGTGAGTTTAGTAGTAGCTGGTATGTTAGCTAGTTAGCTCACCCAGTGATATAGGAGCTTAAAGGTGGGGTGCACAATGTTTAAAAAATGCTTCAGAAAACTGAGCTGGGCTGACTAACAAAACAAACATGTAGCCAATAAACAGAAAGGGGCGTGTCTTGTCAATATGCGGCAGAGAGAGTGTTCAGTGCGCATGTCTGACATTTGCAGAATGGAGTCGAAACATTGACATGGCAGATACCTGCCGTTACCTCTGACAGAGCTACAGAGCTAAACCTTTCACACAGTACTACAAAGAAACATTTGTATTACCAAAGTATTACTCATTGAGTTCATTTATTGATAAAAATATCCCTTCGGCCAGCTGCAGGTTCCGCCATAATAGTTGCCTGGGTTACGTATGTATGTGTGGGGCGGAGCTATCAAAACAGGGGTGACCCCCATTTGGTAGGCGTGTGTTTGTTTTGGTGATTTCAAACATCAATATTGGCTTTCAAACATTGTGCACCACACCTTTAATGTTAAAACAGAAAGCTAATTGTTTTAAGATGAGTGAAACATGAGAGTGACGAGTCAAATGCTGCATTAATGACTAAAAGGCTCGAGATGGTACAAGTAAAATGATAATGATATGAGGCTTTTATCCTGATTTTAAAACTAGATACATGTTTGATTATTCATACATTCTGATTTTTCTGTTTTTCAGTGTTGGATATTTAGCAGGTTGTCTCATTAAAACTCTAAGTGAAAAACAGCCAGAGCTTGGCATCACGGAAGAAGACATCCTGTGTGTTCAGATCGCTGGCTTGTGCCATGACTTGGGTGACCACACACACACACACACACACACACACACACACACACACACACACACACACACACACACACACACACTCACACACACACTTTATTTATGTTTCATAGTGTACGACTCATGTTTTTACACATTGAGAAACTGATATCTGGTTATTATAATAATAATAATAATAATAATAATAATAATAATAATAATAATAATAATAATAATAATAATAATAATAAGACCTCAAGCAGTACGGGTCGGCAGCAACACATCCAGCACCATCCAACTGAACACTGGGGCCCCCCAAGGATGTGTGCTGAGCCCCCTTCTCTTCACCCTGCTGACCCATGACTGCACACCATCACACAACTCCAACCTCTTTATCAAGTTTGCGGATGACACGACTGTAGTGTGTCTCATAAGCAACAAAGATGAGACAAACTACAGGAACGAGGTGAGACGCCTGGCTGGGTGGTGTACTGACAACAATCTTTCTCTGAACGTGGAGAAGACGAAGGAGATTGTTGTTGACTTCAGGAGAACGCACACTCAGCATGCTCCTCTGTCCATCAACGGTGCCACTGTGGAGAGAGTGAATAGCACCAAGTTCTTGGGTGTGGTCATCACAGAGGACCTCTCCTGGACTGGAAACGCAGCAGCACTTGCCAAGAAATCACAGCAGCGTCTCTACTTCCTCCGCAAACTGAGAAGAGCCAGCGCCACGCCACCCATCATGCACACCTTCTACAGAGGCACCATTGAGAGCATACTATCGAGCTGCATCACTGTGTGGTACGGTGCTTGCAACGCATCCTGCCAGAAGACACTACAGCGCATAGTGAAAGCAGCTGAGAGGATTATTGGTGTCTCTCTCCCCTCCCTCCAGGACATTTACGCTACCCGTCTCACCCGAAAAGCCCTCTGCATTGCAGGTGATCCCACCCACCCATTACATAGCTTCTTCAGTCTGCTGCCATCAGGGAGGAGACTGCAGAGTCTCCGGGCCAGGACCAACAGATTGAAGGACAGCTTCATTCATCAGGCTATCAGGAAGCTGAACTCACTCTCAAACTTGCCTCCACTTCTCTTTTCTGCCACAGGCTCCACAGATCTATGAAGCCAACACTCCCCTTCAGATCCCACATCCCCAAGGACCTTCCACTCCCCCTCCCACTAACATAAGGAAACATGCACCAGTCACTTTGTGCAGCATTGGTCTGCCTATTCTCCACTGCATCTACATATGCTTTGCACTTTATTTAAATCTCATTGCTAATATTTTGCACCTTGGGACTGAGAGAAATACATTTTTGATTCTTTTTTGTGTATATACTGTACATGTGAAAGAGTTGAATATAAAGAAAAACTTGAACTTGAAACTTGAATAATAATAATAATATATTTATAATATAATATAACATTATTATTATATTATATTATATTATATTATATTATATTATATTATATTATATTATATTATATTATATTATATTATAAATATATAATATAATATAATATATGTTTCTGTTTGGTGTTAGTGGTTATGAAGGTCATATTAATGGGGTTATGATGTCCACATTAAAGACACTTTCATATCAGTAATCTTGCAATTGTCCACTTTCTCAGGTCACGGCCCATTTTCTCATCTGTTTGACCGAATGTTTATCCCAAGGGTCCGTCCTGAACTGAAATGGGAGGTAAGAACCAAACCCCGACTGCTGAAACACAGAGCACTGCAATGTTTCTGCTTTATATTGCTCTAGGGTTATAGAGGGTTATCAATTAAGCAGCTAGATCAAGTAGAAAAGAATAAAGAACAATAATTATTGAAATCCTATGAAACAAGTAGCACGTGTGATTGTGTACGATGTAGTGCAGGTTCATTATGTTCAGTTCCATCCCTTTTTTTTCATGGTAGCATGAGATTGCATCAGTGAAAATGTTTGAGCATCTGGTGAAGGAGAATAACCTGGAGGATATGATGATGAAAGATTATGGTCTTTCTAACAAAGACCTTGAATTTATCAAAGAACAAATTGCAGGACCTTTGAAACCCTCTGCACAAAACAAGGTAGAGAATTTTCTTCTCAATTTTGTTCACAAGGTGAAACATTGCAGCTAAACCGATTTCTGGAACTCTTTTCTTTAGTGGCCCTACAGTGGAAGACCTGAGGAAAAGTCCTTCTTGTATGAGATTGTGGCAAATAAGAGGACTGGCATTGATGTGGACAAGTGGGATTATTTCGCAAGGTGGGTGTAATTAAGATGAACTTTGTTTTATTTCTAAGATATATTAATGTTACTGTATTGAAGTTTATTTTAGTGTTAACATATAGAGTCACATATCACTCAAACATCATAATCGTGGCCTAATGGTTAGAGAGTTTGACTCCTAACCCTAAGGTTGTGGGTTCGAGTCTGGGGCCAGCCTCAACTGAGGTGCCCTTGAGCAAGGCACCGACACCCCCCCAACCCCCAGCGCATTGGGTTAAATGCAGAGAACAAATTCTGAGCATGGGCCACCATACTTACTGTAGCCATACAGTCACTTTAACTTTATAATGAACTAAAGCTAACTAGACTGGGGCAGCAAGATGCAATCACTAGAATACAGATAAAAATATACCAGTTCCTAAAGCCAAAGGTCTTAATATACACATTTTCCATCTGAACAGAGACTCATATCACCTGGGACTCAAGAACATCCCAGACTACCAGCGTTTCCTAAAAATGGCCAGAGTGTGTGAGGTCAATGGGAAGAAGATCATCTGTGCCAGAGACAAGGTACAGTATGCTCCTTACCCACAATGCACAGAGCTTTTAACTTAAACACACATTTTGAATCCACCAAAATATTTTTACAATGCATGAAGCCAATTTTATGTAGCACACAACATTAAACAGGTGACTATGAAGATCTTAGATGTTAACTTTATTATCCTAAAATTATTTTACTGTTTCATATAATTGTCCTTTGATGTCTACATGATTACAAATTAGTGCTTATTGAAATCTATGCTAACAGCTGCAGTACTTCATTCTTTACTTTTTTTTACTGTAAATACTCATGTTTTCTTCTAATACGGTGGTGTTTATAAAGCTCAATATTCAAAAGCTGGGGGCACGGTGGCTTAGTGGTTAGCACGTTCGCCTCACACCTCCAGGGTTGGGGGTTCGATTCCCACCTCCGCCTTGTGTGTGTGGAGTTTGCATGTTCTCCCCGTGCCTCGGGGGTTTCCTCCGGGTACTCCAGTTTCCTCCCCCGGTCCAAAGACATGCATGGTAGGTTGATTGGCATCTCTGGAAAATTGTCCGTAGTGTGTGTGTGTGTTTGTGTGTGTGTGTGTGTGTGTGTGTGTGTGTGTGTGTGTGTGCGCCCTGTGATGGGTTGGCACTCCGTCCAGGGTGTATCCTGCCTTGATGCCTGATGACAGGATCCCCGTGACCCGAGAAGTTCGGATAAGTGGTAGAAAATGAATGAATATTCAAAAGATTTAAAACTTTTGAATGTTTAATTATGATTTTTTTTAAGTTGATAGTACCATGCTTTGTAAGATCAGGGACCCATGCAAACATTTCACAATAGATGGATCATTGCCACTATAGATGATATCCTTCTACCTTCCTCTTCAGTGCTGTATGAACGGAGTATAGAGCCACTGACAGTATTTAAATGTTTATATGAGCAAACTGGTTTTTCACTCAAACTGTGGTATGTCAGGAAATTTACTAGCAAGAATCGGGCTTCTGTCTATTGTTGACTATAATGCAACACTGTTGATGCAGTTTTTGCTGGTGTTATTCATTTTGCCATGACACAATACGAATGTAATGACACGAGATCTATTGTGAGTAGATTGAGGAGTAAGGCTCACTTTCACTTTTCTGCAGGAAGTCCATGATTTATATGACATGTTTCACACAAGACACTCCCTACACCGCAGAGCCTATCAGCACAAAGTGACCAAGATCATTGAGGAAATGTGAGTATTATTACCATAAATATCTAAAATGTTTCTAGTACTAATATGAAGAATCTGTGGGGTTTTTGTTTGCCTGATAAAAGAGGTTTAATGTTGCAATTAATCTACAGTTTCATAACCATAATTTCTGGTATGATGTGTTTTAGTGTGTCAAAGTAGTGACTTAAAACTCTTGAATGGGTTAGGTGTCCAGTTAGAGAAACCAGATTTAATATCAATATTTAATATTTAATACACTGTGATACTGATACAGTGTCCCAACTAATTTGAGTTAGCCTTCACTATCCCATCTATTAAGTGGTGACTTCTCTAAACTTTGTACAAAAGAAATTTGGAGGGTTTGCAGAAGTAACTTCTCAAATATAAAGCTGCTCTGATACATGAACACCGATTATGTCTGCATCTGCATGTGCAGATACAGAATAAGGCACTATAAAAGGCACTATAAAAGGGGGCCACAGATTTGCCTGAGAAGGCACTGCATCCTTCTAGTGAAGGGGTAGTAGTTCAACTATTGGCAAGGGAAATGTGTTTGGACAGCTTGACAGCAAGAAGATGATAGAGAAACAGATGATCAGTAGTGGTGGTGGCATGGCACAGCTAGGGGTAACCTTAGGTCTGCCTCAAGCAGTATTATATTGAGCTTAAAAAACAGTTTGTACATATATGTTTGTACTGCTGGCTTATGATCTCACACCTCTGTTTGATATGTGACCGTTGTATAAAATAATCACACTGTAGGATAACAGAAGCCTTGGTCAAAGCCGATCCTTACATTCTGATCCAGGGATCCTCTGGAAAGATGTACAAAATGTCAGAGGCCATAGATGACATGGAGGCCTACACCAAGCTCACAGGTCAGATAATCTAAACTTTGAAACTAACAAACCATCGTGACATATCTCCACAATACACAGTGGGCCTGTTCAGTTTCATGAACTTCCGCAATATACACCCCAAATGTAATATACGGGGAGTCTCAAAACTCTCAGTGTGTAGGTGCAAATACAGAGTACAAAGTTAATTACAGAGCAGCTTCGACAGGACCGACATTCCTTTGCATCCTTGTGAGAGCATTTCCAATCAGCCATGAGAACGATGTCAATGCATTCTTTTTCATTCTTAAAGGCTATTTGAAAATAATAAGTATGAAGAAAAAACAGACTAAGTATGAAACTTTTTTGAAAGCCATTGTGCTAAGCTTTAATGTAAAATGTGTAAATTATTAAACTCTATTGTATCTTTATTGGCCTAACACCTGCTGGCCCATTATTGTATTTTGCAATAAATGTAAGTGTGTGTGTGTGTGTGTGTGTGTGTGTGTGTGTGTGTGTGTGTGTGTGTGTGTGTGTGTGTGTGTGTGCGTGTGGCCATGACCTTTTCAACATAATGTCCTCTTTACCACTTCACAGATAACATCTTTGAGCAGATCCTGTACTCCTCTAATCCAAACCTGTCCGAAGCTCAAACCATCATGAAGAATATTCTCTGCAGAAAATTGTACAAGTGTGTGGGACAGACGATACCTGAAAAAGCTCTTAATTTGACAGAGGTCAGAGGTCTATTTACCAATACCTAATTGTTTCCCACCTGCTAATGCATAATAAAATTTTTATTATTAGAATTTATACTTGAAGAAGTAAGTCAACATGCATGTTCATATTGGTAATAAAGACAACAGATGCTCGGAGAGAAGTCCTGTTGTAGCAACAAAAACCCAGGAACTCTGGGACTAAAGTCAAGCATGGCATTTAATACACAATGTGAAAATGAATAATCTATAGTTTGCAAATCAAATCAAATTTTAATTGTCACATACACATACATACAGGGTACGACATGCAGTGAAATGCTTTTTGAATCTGTCCGGTATTTAAGCATAAAAGGAATGCAATTAGGGGTAAAAATAAATATAACAAAACCAAAAGGAGATAAATAAATAAAAAGTAAAAACTATATAAAACCTATATAAAATATGAAAATATAAGTGAACAAATAATGTAAATACATATACATAAATATACATATACACAAATGCATATGGTTTTTAATGATAAATGATAAATATATTTTAATTGTAATGGTTTTTAATGCAGATGATAAATACATTTTTTATAGGAAGCATTGGCCAAAGAAGTGGCTGAGTCCAAACCTGATGACACTGAGGTTGTCCTGAAAGCTGAAGATTTCATAGTCAGCGTATGAAAACAACAAAAAAAAACTAATACTTTATTTTACACTTTGATAATCAGAATTTGAGGATTTTGGACTCACTTTTAATAATCTGGCAGGTATTTGGTATTGATTATGGCAAGAAGGAGAAAAACCCCATCGACAACGTCTACTTCTACTGCAAGCACAACCCCACTGAAGCCTTTCAGATCCGCAAGGAACAGGTACAGTACATATAAGGTGTCATTTACCTGCAAGACTCCATTAACCTTTCCACAAATATCTGTTGGGACTTTAACAGCTTTACACACACACTCATTTATGTATATACATAAGTTGTATAAACTGTTATGGACTCAGTTACTGGGTGGCTGCTGCCCAGTCCTCTGGGCAACGAGTGGTGTTGAAATGTTTAAGAGATCATGTCTAGTGAGTGTCCACTGGATTCCTATTGGTGGTATGTGTTGGTGCTTTTGAAGATGATCACACAGTCTTTGTTTCCCATCGAAAAGCTTACGCTTCTAATTCTGTGTACCTGTTAGTTATGAAATAAAATGTTTGCACTGATGTGCAAATGTCTTTTGTAGGTGTCCAAACTGCTGCCGGACAGATTTTCTGAGGAGCACATCATTCTTTACTGCAGACAGACAGATAAACTGGCAGATGCAAAGAAATACTTTCAGCAGTGGTGTAAGACGAAGAATTTGAAACCTCGGGTAAGATTCACCTCCTCCACCATGTGTGTGTTTAAGTAAATGTTGAATGAATATTCTGATAACTGCCTGAGCCTGGAGAGTAAAAGGTAAGGGGTTCTTAGAGACCAGCATGCACTAACCTGACAGCAGAGATCTCTCCCTTTGGGCTCATAATTAAAAACTACTCCTAGCCCCTGTAATGAACAGCAAGTGTTTTCATGTAGTGGTTTAAAGGCATGGATGCTGTATAGTGTGTTCCAAACTGTTGGTGTAAATACCCCTTATATGTGTGGGGTTTTTTGTTTGTTTGTTTGTTTTTTGTGAAGGATGCTAATGTTTTAGTTCAAGAACTTACTCCTGCCAAGAAAACTCAAAATGAAGAACAAGGAGATGCAGAGGAAAAAGTTCGGGTAAAGAAAGCCCTCTTTTAAACACCAGGCACGGACAACAGTGTTGAAGCCAATTCAACCAATTCTCCTGTTAAAGGTTTAAATTGATTATAAACTGAATTTTAAACTGACTTAAACTCTATCTTGGGGTCATAACGTATATACTTCCATTACTTGTTAGTTGTATTTAGGGTAGGAAAACTGTTGTCTTCTATTGCTTTACAAAATAATTATTTTTACTTTAATCACTTTCTTTCACATGGTCATGTAAAAGATTTACCTTCATGTAGGGACTTTCTGACATTTAAGACTTTCTATTAAGTTTACTTGGTGATGTGTCTTAAAGAAATTTAATTTAAGGCTAATAAATTCTCTGGTTTCATCTTATTCAGTGTGTGAATCTTTACTGATTTACTGGTGTCAGCATATTAAATACTGAGGTATCTGAATATTTATAGATACTGAACAATCAGTCTACAACAGGAATGGTAAAATAGTAAGAGTACTAAAATCTTTTTGATCTTCTGTGAGATTGAGAAACAGGTTTGATATTTGAAAAAGCTTCAGATGTTTCACAGATTTGTTCAGTTCTACCTGAATCTCCAGGACTGGGACCACACACTAGACCAACACATTTTTTTACATTCTGATGTAAACACATTGATTCTGACAAAAACAACACTGGTTCTGAGGTAAACACCGCTGGTTCTGAGGTAAAGACCGCTGGTGTCAGGACCTGGTCGGAGGTGGCTTGGAGACAGAACCGTATGCAGCATAGCTTCAAATGAAAGGGGTTTAATACAGGAGGAAGACAAACATAAACCACACTACACAGGGAACTAACAATATTATACACAATGGGGAACAGATGTGATGACCGGGAGGAGCAGACGACGATGGAGCAATCACGTGACACAAACAAACACAAACGCACATGGCCATAAGTCTGCACGGATTCATGATGGATCCGTGCTGATTAATCCCTGACAGCTGGTTTTGAGGTAAACACCGCTGGTTCTGAGGTAAACACCGCTGGTTCTGAGGACACTTTAACTCTGGACTTGCACAGCACAGTGCCACTTTATACACTATTTACACACCATACTGCACCCGGACACTTTAAGGACAATCTTTAAAAACCATACACCTTTATGTATATGTATATTTATGCATATGTATATACTTTCCTTCATTCATATTTTTATAGTTTTCTTATATAGTTTATACATATTATTTTATGATACATATAATACATATAATATTTAATTTTTTGCCTTTTTATACTTTTTTTTTATATTTTTTTATTCTTATACCGGACAGTTGCATAAAGCATTTCACTGCATGTCATACCCTGTATTTATGTGTATGAGACAAATAAAATTTGATTTGATTTGACTCTGAGGTAAACACACTTATTCTGAGGTAAAGACACTGATTCTGAGGTAAACACACTTATTCTGAGGTAAACACACTGATTCTGAGGTAAACACACTGATTCTGAGGTAAACACCACTGATTCTGATTTAAACAAAACTGATTTTGATGTAAACACCACTAATTCTAACGTAAACACTGATTCTGACATAAACAACACTGATTCTGACGTAAACACACTGATTCTGAGGTAAACACCACTGATTCTGAGGTAAACACCACTGATTCTTATGTAAACACCACTGATTCTGAATTAAACATCACTGATTCTGAATTAAACAAAATTGATTCTGATGTAAACACCACTAATTCTGATGTAAACAACACTGATTCTGATGTAAACAACACTGATTCTGATGTAAACACTGATTCTGACGTAAACACTGCTAATTCTGATGTAAACAACACTGATTCTAAGGACACTTTAACTCTGGACTTGCACAGCACAGTGCCACTTTATACACTATTTACACACCATACTGCACCTGGACACTTTAAGGACAATCTTTAAAAACCATACACATTTATGTATATGTATATTTATGCATATGTATATACATTTTCTTAATCTATATTTTCATATTTTTATATAGTTTTCTTATATAGTTTATACTTTATTATTTTATTCTTATTTTATTTTTTGCTTTTTTATACTTTTTTTAAATATTTTTTATTCTTATACCGGACAGTTGCATAAAGCATTTCACTGCATATCGTACCCTGTATTTATGTGTATGTGACAAATAAAATTTTATTTGATTTGACTCTGAGGTAAACACACTTATTCTGAGGTAAACACCACTTATTCTGAGGTAAACACCACTGATTCTGAGGTAACACAATTATTCTGAGGTAAACACCACTGATTCTGAGGTAAACACACTGATTCACGATGAGGATGGGTCCCGCATGAGTCCGGTTCCTCTCAAGGTCTCTTCCTTTACCAATCAATTTGATTGGTTCCCGGCACGAGATCGACGAATGAGAGCACAAGTGGATGTATCCCATGAGCTGATTGGCTGCGCATCATTGCATCCTCTCCGAGCTCCTTCCCTTGTTGTATCTCGCCACTCTCGTTCACGTTGTCAACTGTGTCTTGCGTATCTTAGTGTTGTGTTCGAAATTAACTTTTCGTTAAGCCCTTACAATGCCTCCTAAGCGCTGTGCCTCTGAGAAAGATTCCTCTAGTGAGCCCAAGAGGAAAAGGAAGATGATGACCATCAGTGAAAAGGTCAAACTTTTAGATATGTTAAAACAGGGGAGAAGTTATGCCGCGGTGGCACGCCATTATGGAGTGAATGAATCGACAGTTTAAATATACATATTTTAAACATTCTGGTACCCACACACTGAAATTCCTGGGCGGCCAATCCTACTTCGCAGATTTTCACCTACCGCAAGGGGTTCCAGTCCCCATTAACCGCAATAAACAAGGGATCACTGTATAGATGAAAGAATAATGTATAAACATATGCATAAATATACATATACATAAATGTGTATGGTATATGAAGATTGTCCTTAAAGTGTCCAGGTGCAGTATGGAGTGTAAATAGTGTATAAAGTGGCACTGTGCTGTGCAAGTACAGAGTTGAAGTGTCCATAGAATGTCCAGGTGCAGTGTGGTGTGTAAGTAGTATGTGGAATGTATAAAGTGGCACTGTGCTGTGCAAGTCCAGAGATAAAGTGACAGTGGCAGTCCAGAATTAAAGTGTCATTGCGAAAGAAGGTGGCTGCATAGAACAGTGGGGATGGAGAAAGAGGTCCAGTGCTAGATCCTGGGTGTCTCCTGGTTTAATCTCCAAATGGCCTGCAGGAAGAAGCTTCTCCTCATCCTCTCTGTGTTTTCTTTCAGGGAGTGGAAGCATTTTCCTGAACGCAACAAAGAAAAGAGTCCATTGTTGGGATGGCTGAGATCTTTTGCAACCTTCCTGGCTCTGGTCTGGCATCGCGTGCTGTAGATGTCCTGCAGGTCAGGGAGCTCAGTGTGGATGGTACGTTCAGCTGACCGCGCCATCCTCTGGAGGGCTCGCCTGTCCCGCATGGTGCTGTTCCAGAACCAGGAAGTGATGCTACCCGTCAGGACGCTCTCAATGGTGCAGGTGTAGAAGGTCTTTAGCACCTGAGAGGGTAGTCTGAAGTCCCTCCAGCGTCTCAGATGGTACAGACGCTGCCGGGCCTTCTTCACCAGGGTGTTAATGTGACAGGACCAAGACAGGTCCTGTGTGATCTGCTGAAGTCCACTATCAACTCTTTAGTCTTGCTGACTTTCAGGAGAAGATTGTTCCCCTTGCACCATCCCTCCAGGTTTTTAGTCTCCTGTAGGTAGGCTGTCTCGTCGTTGTTGGAGATCAGGCCCACCACAACAGTGTCGTCAGCAAAATTGATGATGGTGGTGGAGTTGGAAGTGGCCACACAATCATAGGTGTACAGTGAGTACAGCAGGGGGCTCAGAACACAACCCTGGGGGGCTCCAGTGCTGAGGGTGAGGGTGGATGATGTGTGTTTGCCCACCTGTACAGCTTGTGGTCTGTCTGTCAGGAATTTGGAGATCCACTGACACAGTGGCAGGCTGAGTCCCAGGACCTCCAACTTAGAGGTGAGCGTGGAGGGAATTATGGTGTTAAATGCTGAACTGTACTCCACAAACAGCATTTTCACATAATTCCCTTTTCTACAGTCCAGGTCGCTCATCGTGGTGTGGAGAAGATGAGCAATGGCGTCCTTAGTAGAGCGGTACGAGTAGAGCAGTGTGAGAACTGTAGTGGATCCAGTGTGTCTGGTAGTGATGCAGTGATGAAGTCTCTGACAAGTCTCTCGAAGCACTTCATCACTACTGAGGTCAGAGCTACAGGCCGTTGAGGCAGGCGGGTTGGGGTTTCTTCGTGACAGGAACAATGGTTGACTGCTTGAAGCATGAGGGGACAACAGACTGTTCCAGTGAGAGGTTGAATATCTCAGTGAACACCAGTGCTAGCTGATCAGCACAGGCTTTCAGAACCCGACCTGTGATGCCACCTGTCCTGCTGCCTTCCTGGTATTCACTCTCCTGAATGCCCTCCTCACGTCATTCTCTGAGATGGTGAATGTGTTTACCTCTCCAGCTCTCTCAGCGTGCATGCTGTTTGTGTCGCTAGTGTCGCTAGTGTTGTTAGCTGCAGCCTCAAAGCAAGCGTAAAAGGTGTTTAGCTCGTCTGCCAGAGAAGCGTCTGCATTCCCCATTCAAGAAGCAGGTGTTCGATAGTCCGTAATGCTCCTTAGTCCCTGCCACAGGCTCCTAGAGCCATCATGTTGGAACGCATGCATGTTCCTTCTCCGTTCTGCGCACACTGTAAGACGCAGCCTTGTTCTAATTCATGCCCCCGGTGGTGAGCCCCATATTGTAGGCAGCGGAGCGGGATCTCAGAGCGTCGTGGACAGTTTTATCCACCCACGGCTTCTGGTTGGGAAAAGTTCTGATAGTGGTTTTCTGCAGTGTATCATCCGCTAGTTTCCCTATGAATCCCACAACCACTTCCATAAACATGTTGACATCATCAGAACTGCGTCTGAACATGTCCCAGTCTGCGTCATCCCTCTGAACTGGAGCTTCCTGTTTCAGCCTTTGTTTGTAAACAGGCATGAGGAAGATGGCGGCATGGTCCGATTTCCCAAACGGTGGATGTGATTGTCCCTTGTAGCTGTTTTTGAACGTTGTGTAGCAGTGGTCCAGTGTTCTTTTGCCCATGGTGGGGCAGGTAATGTGCTGCTGAAAGTTTGGTAGCGCGCGTTTGAGGTTGGCACTATTAAAATCTCCCACCACAATGAGTGCAGCGTCCCAATGCTGTGTTTGGTGTAACATTAGTGTGTCATGTAAGTCCCATACTGCATTGTCTGTGTCCGCTTGAGGTGGAATATAAACGGCACTGACTATAACCGAGCTGAAGTCCCGAGGTAGAAAGAAGGCCGACATTTTATGGTCGGTAGCTCCAGATTTGGTGTGCAGGAGTGTGTAAGAGAAACGATGCTCACGCTGTCGCACCAGTGGTTGTTCACCATCAGACACACTCCACCGCCCCTTGACTTGTTCAGTGATCTGTCCATGCGATGAACCGAGAAAAACTTGCCCCGGTGGATGGCGTGGTCTGGAACCGATGGGATCAGCCATGTCTCGGTGAAGCAGAGAAGGTTGCAGTCCCAAATGTCCCTCTGGAACTTGACCCTTTCCCTGAGGTTATCGAGCTTGTTTTCCAGAGACTGGACGTTGGCTAACAGGATACTAGGACTGCGGTAAAGTTGGTTTTATATTCACACATCCTCGAACCGCCACCTTATTGTGGTGGAGGGGTTTCTGTGCCTGAATGATCCTAGGAGCTATGTTGTCTGGGGATTTTTGCCCCTGGTAGGGTCTCCCAAGGCAAACAGGTCCTGGGTGAGAGGCCAGACAAAGAGCGGTTCAAAAGCCCCTTATGAATAATTTAAAATCAAGGTCCGTGACGTCGCCCGGTATGGCGCAATCGGGGAGCCAGCCCCGGGGAGCCAGGCCTCACCTTGCTGGGTGGAATGAGCCTGAGCTGGTGCAGGAGGCTGAGAGATACCGACTAGAGATAGTTGGGCTCGCCTCCGCACACAGCTTGGGCTCTGGAACCCAACTCCTTGTGAGAGGCTGGACTCTCTACTACTCTGGAGTTGCCCATGGTGAGAGGTGGCGGGCTGGTGTGGGCTTGCTCATAGCCCCCCAGCTCAGTCACAATGTGTTGGAGTTCACCCCGGTGAATGAGAGAGTCGTTTCCCTGCGCCTTCGGGTCGGGGAGAGGTCTCTCACTGTTATTTTTGCTTATGGGCCAAATGGCAGTGTAGAGTACCCGACCTTCTTGGCGTCTCTGGGAAGGGTGCTGGAAAGTGCTCCGACAGGGGACTCCGCCGAGTGGTGTTCTGTTTTTGGGCTTCTGTGCTAGTCACAGTTTGTCCATAATGAACACATGTTAAAGCATAAGGGTGTCCATCAGTACACGTGGCACCAGGACACCTTAGGTTGGAGGTCGATGATTGACTTTGTGGTTGTTTCATCTGACCTCCGGCCGTATGTCTTGGACACTCGGGTAAAGAGAGGGGCGGAGCTGTCAACTGATCACCAAGTGGTGATGAGTTGGATTCGATGGCGGGGGAGGAAGTTGGACAGACTTGGCAGACCCAAACGTACTGTGAGGGTCTGCTGGGAACGTTTGGCAGAGTCTCCGGTCAAAAAGATCTTCAACTCCCACCTCCGGCAGAGCTTCAACCAGATCCCGAGGGAGGTTAGAGACATTGAGTCTGAGTGGACCATGTTCTCCACCTCCATTGTCGACGCGGTTGCTCGACAATGGAGGCCGTAAGGTCTCCGGTGCCTGTCATGGTGGCAATCCCCGTACCCGGTGGTGGACCCCGGAAGTAAGGCATGTCATCAAGCTGAAGAAGGAGTCCTATCAAGCCTGGTTGGCTCGACAGACTCCGGAGGCAGCTAAGAGGTAACGAAGGGCCAAGCGAGCTTCAGCCCGGCTGGTTGCGGAGGCGAAAACTCGGGTCTGGGAGGATTTTGGTGAAGCCATGGAGAAGGACTATCGGTTGGACACTGTTTACAGTGGGAGTGGGAATCTGCTGACTTCGACTGGGGACATTCTCAGACGGTGGAAGGAGTACTTCGAGGATCTCCGCAGTGGCCGAGGGCTCAGTTGTGGACTCGTCGATCCACCCAGCTGAGGTCACTAAGGTAGTTGAGAAGCTCCTCAGTGGCAAGGCACCAGGGGGTGGATGAGATCTGCCCCGAATACCTCAAGTCTCTGGATGTTGTGGGGCTGTCTTGGTTGACACGCCTCTGCAACATCGCGTGCCGGCTGGGGACAGTGCCTCTGGACTGGTAGACTGGGGTGGTGGTCCCTCTGTTTAAGAAGGGGGACCGGAGGGTGTGTTCTAACTACAGGGGGATCACACTCCTCAGCCTCCCCGGAAAAGTCTATGCCAGGATACTGGAGAAGAGAATTCGGCCGATAGTCGAACCTCGGATTCAGGAGGAACAATGTGGGTTTTGTCCCGGTCGTGGAATACTGGACCATCTTTATACCCTCACCAGGTTACTGGAGGGTGCATGGGAGTTTGCCCAACCTGTCCGCATGTGCTTTGTGGATTTGGAGGGCATTCGACTGTGTCCCTCGTGGTGACCTGTGGGGGGTGCTCTGGGAGTATGGGGTCCGGGGCCCTCTGCTAAGGGCTGTCCGGTCCCTATATGAGCGGAGCAGGAGTTTGGTTTACATAGTCGGCAGTAAGTCAGACTTGTTCCCAGTGCATGTTGGACTCCAACAGGGCTGCCCTTTGTCACTGGTCCTGTTTATTATTTATATGGACAGGATTTCTAGGTGCAGTCGGGGGCCGGAGGGAGTCTGTTTTCGGGACCACCGGATTTCATCTCTGCTTTTTTGCAGATGATGTTGTCCTTTTGGCATCCTCAAATCAGGACCTTCAGTGTACACTGGGATGGTTTGCAGTGTGAAGTGTGAAGCGGCGGGGATGAGAATCAGCACCTCCAAGTCCGCGACCATGGTTCTCAGCTGGAAACGGATGGCTTGTCCCCCTCAGGTTGACGGAGATCTCTTGCCTCAAGTGGAAGAGTTCAAGTATCTTGGGTTCTTGTTCACAAGTGAGGAAGGATGGAGCGGGAGATCGACAAGCGGATCTTCTGCAGTGATTCGGTCAATATACCGGTCTGTTGTGGTGAAGAAATAGCTGATCCGCAAGGCGAAGCTCTCCATTTGCCAGTCGATCTACGTTCCTACCCTCACCTATGGTCATGAGCTTTGGGTCATGACCGAAAGGACAAGATCCTGGATACAGGCGGCAGAAATGAGTTTCCTCCGCAGGGTGGCTGGGCGCTCCCTTAGAGATAGGGTGAGGAGTCACTCGGGAGGAGCTCAGAGTAGAGCCGCTGCTCCTCCTCATCGAGAGGAGTCAGCTGAGGTGGCTTGGGCATCTGTTTCGGATGCCTCCCAAACGGGAGGAGGCCCCGGGGAAGACCTAGGACACGCTGGAGGGACTATGTCTCTCGGCTGGCCTGGTAACACCTTGGTATTCCCCCAGAAGAGCTGGAGGAAGTGTCTGGGGAGAGGAACCTCTGGCCATCCCTGCTTAGTCTGCTGCCCCGTGACCCGGCCCTTCAATAGCTTTGTTAATGTGCATTTAAAAATGATCCTTACAATTAATTTTCAATACTGACTATAATAAGCAGTAAGTACAAACCATTTTTCTGCAGAAGTCGATGTGTTTATAAAGTTTAAAAACACATTTATGCCTATGGAATGATGTAACGTCATCACCACCTTAGGGACCATCTACAAATTACATGCTTTTATTGAAAACGTTCCAGAGCATGTTGATGTATGAAATGTTTATGATTTATATATGTAATAAACAGTTTGTGCCTAGAGTGTATTTTTTTGTTTTTGTTGTTGTTTTTTATTATTTTGTTATTACTGTGTTATTTACTGTGGTTTCTTTAATGACACATTATTAAGTTCAATAGCTTTTAAAACCTGTTACGGGTCGCCGTGCCGTGCACGGCACGGAAGTCAAAGTGGCCACTAGGGGATGACCCATAAACAAGCTTCAATTCAACTTTAAAGCATCAAATCCTCCAAAAACACGAAAAAACCTATTTACCTAGTAAAGTTTATACTCTCAATATTTTTTTAAGCCCACACACAAAGCATAATATGATTCACAGCCTTCATACAATTAGAAAAAAATTTTGGACAAAACTGACCTAGGTGGCGCTAGATCGTTTTTTCCCTTACCTTTAGGCGCGTCTCTTTCTTCACTGGGGTAATATATTCCAACACAAATAATCCACAAAAATCCACACAGGTCCAAGGAATTGAAATCTGTAAGCCTTTTAATCCAAAACGCTCTGGTCGCGCCGCAAATATTCCGTTAGTGTTCTGAAAACTGGAAACAGAAGTGCACCATCATCTCGTTTTGCCGCTCTAACTCCTAATTGGGATATTCAAATTCAAAGTCTACATCATATTTATAGCCCAGGTCCTAACGAATCAAATAAGCCCTCATTTGAGCCAATCGGTGCTTGTATGGCAGAGATAGACGGCTGAGAAGCCAATGATGGCATGACCTCATTTTTTGGGAACCCGCCTTTGACTGAAAGGCCTCCTTCCAATAGCAATGAAATGGGCTGGGACCTATACAGCCGTTTAAGCCAATAAGCAGACGATTCTAACGGTATGCGGCATGCCGTATGTTCTTTGCCTGTGTCTGCGTGAACTGGATGTGCAGAAGAATTCTTGCGTAATCCCTGACCTTTTGTCCCTCTCACAGCTCAGGGTGTCAAGTTACAGGCCTGTTTTCACACCAGAGTGATAGAGAGAGAGTCTAGGCTTATTTATGGCTTGTCAGACTGAGCCTGCAGCCTTTTATTTCAAAGTTATATAGTAAACAAGTACACAAAAACGTTGCACCCGACGACCAGGGCCGTAGAAAAATATTCATATAAAATCCATTTTTGTGTCTTTTGACTTGAATTTTTTTTGGTGAAAGCCAAGACATGTGGCTATGACTCTCAGTTGTTATTTTGTCCCTAGCATGTTCCAGAAAAATAAGATTAATCAGTTTATCAGGTAAACAACCCAGGCAGAAATGAAAACCTTCCATTCTAGCCCTGTAACTTTGTGCCAGTAAGGCCTAGAATCAATCTGTTTCTGAAACTAGAGAATCTCTTCTTTCAAATCAGATCAGGCTCACCCCTGTGTGTCAAAGTATGTGGGAGCTGTACCACTTTTTGTTGGGCAAGTCATGTAGGCAAAAATCGTGCCATAGGGGGCGAGATCCTTAACAGGCTTGATGGACTGGACCTGGACACGTCGGAAAATCTTAACTTCACCCTAATAAACATACTACAGCTCTTTATTGTGCAGCAATTTTCCTCATGTGGTCAATTTCCCCCACTTCATAGTGTGTTGTATCGGTTCTTTCTTTGACAACATTTAGTTCAATAGATTCTAAACAGCTGGATGACTATTCTGGAACATGTTGAAAAATATTTATTTGACCCTAAAGAACACACTACAAGTCTTTAATGTGCTATTATTTACTCTAGATGTTCACCTCAATTCAATTCAATTCAAGTTTATTTGTATAGCACTTTTTACAATGGGCTTCGTCTCAAAGCAGCTTTACAGAACATAAACATAGAACAGAAGTTAAACATAAGGAGAAAAACGAATTTATATAGTAAAAAATTTTCACTTTCTATCATCACTGTATTCTAT
Source organism: Tachysurus fulvidraco (assembly GCF_022655615.1). Taxonomy (NCBI): domain Eukaryota; kingdom Metazoa; phylum Chordata; class Actinopteri; order Siluriformes; family Bagridae; genus Tachysurus; species Tachysurus fulvidraco. The sequence continues at coordinate 50,049,847 of NC_062518.1, forward strand.
GGGGTTCTCCAATGGCACAGCATCCAGTTCAATAACTTTTGAAAAGAGGCACACACCACTCCAAAACAAGTTGCTAAATATTTATTTGACAATAAAGAACATACTACAAGTCTTTAATGTGCTGTTATTTACTCTAGATGTTCAATTTCTACAATCATTTTTTAATTCCAGTTTCTTCCAGTTCAATGTCTTTTGAAGGAAGACACTTACTTACCCAGTACCTAGATACTAGGTAAGGGAGCACGGTGTGTGCATCCCCTCAGCCTGTTCCTGACGCCGGCTCGTTTCCCTCGCGGACACTGGTGTGGGTCGTGTCTTTTATTATTGTAATTAGTATCATTATTATTGTCATTATTATTATTTAGTTAACACTGAGGTCATATTCTGGATTCTGATTGGTCAGAAGGTTTTATTATAAATGTGCTGCAGTTTTCTGTTTTCTGTCAGTGTTTAATATCAGTCATTCCTTTAAAAAAGTAATAAATAAATAAATTAAATTAAAAAGCAGTTGCTTTGGTGTAAATGGATTTAACCTCTGGAGAAAGTTGTGTATTACGCATTGTGTGTTTTAAGGTAAAACACCCAGACTGTTTCCTCCTCACACTGTTGACAAGTGATTAGTAAAGAATTGTCATCACATCTGGGTAACTGATGGAATCATGAGCTAAACCTGTTTGTTTTACTTGTATAACCATAAGGAAGTGTTTTATTGAGAGCTACACAATACAGGTAGTGCTGCAACGTGTCATCAGGTTACAGTGTAGGAGAATTTAGGAGTATTTATTACAATGTGGGTTTCAGTCTGTTCCTAAATAAAATATTAACTTCATGCGTTTCCTTTCAGTTCAACCAAGATGTCCATCTTGGACATGATGGTATGGGGAGTCCAAGTTCCTCAGGAAAGCCAAGGAGAACCCGTTCGTCCCTAATGGTGAGACATACATGTGCTGATCATCAGTTATATACCACAATACATACAGAAATGTGAATGTGGAACACAGCAGAAATGTCAAAATACTGCCTCCTGTGGTGATAATGATGAGGACAGTAATGAGGGTGGTGAAGGTATGATCATGGTGACAGAGATGATGTTGGAGATGATGGTTATGTCTGTGATGACAGATATGGTGGTGGTCATGATGATGATGACGTTAACGATGTTGTTTCCACAGGGATGGCCGGTTCTCTTTGCCATTGTGGCACACAGACTGTACAAGATGAAGAGCAGGGGCAATATGAAGATGTCCGTGCAACTGATCCACATGCGTGTGGCAGCGCAGGGCTTCGTGGTGGGAGCCATGACTTTAGGTACTATTCTACACTAGAACCCAAACACAGACATATTCAAATGAGCATGGTGACATCATCATCATCATCATCTCTCCAAGCTAATGGAATGATCATGACTTTATAATTGATGAGTATAGTGTATATCAACCTGTGGTGTCGTTGCAGGTGTGGTGTACTCCATGTATAAGGACTATGTTTTGAAGCCGCCCGAAGCTCAGAGAGGGCTGGAACAGAAACAACAGGAAATCAAGTGAACAGTGGATTGTCACAGTATTCTAATTTTAGACTTTTTCTTTTTTTTTCTGCATTTTGGTGTCTTGTAGATACTTCACATCCTTCTCAAGATGCTACACTGTAAAAAATTTCACTGTTAAATTACAGTAATATACTGGCAGCTAGATTTGCCTGCATAAAGTTGAAATTTACACGTCCTTTCTAAGAGTGTTGAGCTCACGGTATTGTCCATTGCTTTCTGTTAAAATTAAAGTAGCATGCAGAGGAAACTGACTAGACACTCAAACTACTGTTGCACCAATGTTATGTTGAGGTATACACCATGATATGGCCAGTCTAAAATGTCCTTTCCCTTAACAAAGCTGTGCTTTGAGGTGGCTTCTGTGTTTGAGAGAAATATAGAAAGAGAGAGGTAGGGTAGTGCAGGGTGGGAGGTAATGAGAGAGAACTTACCTTTGAACAAAGTCCAGTGTCCTGGCAGCTTCCTCTTGGTATTGCAAGTTGAACACATAGTAGGTGGCGAAAACTGCAGCCAGCCCTCTGATGAAGCTTTGGTGGATGCCTTCACAGATGATGTTGTTTTCAATGCATCCAGCCTCTAAGTGTGACTTCATCACCAGCAACTGATGCAGACAACAATTATAGTTAATGTCCCGAAACACTATCAGATATTATACAGCTGCAAATCCATTACTTGGAAAAGCTAATGAGATTAATTTCAGAAAGAGATGAATTAGACAGACTGACAGACTTTTCTATACAGTTTTATTGTTCTATAGCTCCATTCCTTACAGTGACACTTACCCAGCAGTATCAGCCTTGGACTAGCAGGGAGAGTCAGAGTGTAGTGGTGCAGTGGCAGAAATCTGTAGAAAATGAACAATGATATGGAAATTAAGAATGAAATTGTGTGTACAGGCATAGCAGGCATTAAATAAGTCTTACTTAAGTAATACTTAAACAAACTGAATAATAACAAACACAACTTTCATCAGCATGGAGAATCAGTCCCACGTATGCAGCCTGCATATGCGACCTTCGGAGGCTGCAGCCTTCCGATTGAGAAACGTCCATATGTAACTTCTTTGCTTGCCTTTTTTCGGAACCAATGTTGTTACATCGTCACTATCTCCGTCGCCACCAGCATTTTCCACACTGACGCTCGTTTTTCTTCTCTTTTGTGTGAAAATTGCCGCTCCAAATCCACCAAGTAAACTGACTGTGTTTAGGTCTGCCGCCTTGTCATTCGTCACGCAAATGAATTAAAAAAAATAAAAAATAGGGAGAGGAGAAAAAAAAAAAACGATCGGGTCTGATTGGTGAATGAATAGGGTTTGGTTTTACCCCGTGTGAGTGTGTGTTAGCAAGTTTGACTGATATAGCGTCTTGGATTGTAGTGTAAATACGTGAACGCAGCATTTGAATACATGGAAATACTGTACGGTATAGGTCACTAACTGGCGGACCGCTAGAGCCAAAACAAAAAATATGATGTAAAACTTGACGGGACGCTTCTATTTTAACCGGCGCAGCTTTTGCAACCTTTACAATAGTGGTAGTGGAAATGCACAGACCAATTGCATGCGAGTTAAGTCATCCCACGTGATACCACTTAGCCAATCAGATCTGTGCATTCCTGAAGTAAACATTGGACTCAACAGCGAGAGCAAGCCAGATGAGCTAAATAAGGTTACGCATGAAAGGCAGATAGCGATAAATGTAGAAAACAAAGGGAGAGAAACAGACGAGTGAGACGGAGAAAGGGAGAGAAACAGACGAGTGAGACGGAGAAAGGGAGAGAAACGGACGAGAGAGACGGAGAAAGGGAGAGAGACGGACGAGTGAGAAGGAGAAAGGGAGAGAGACGGACGAGTGAGAAGGAGAAAGGGAGACAGACGGACGAGTGAGAAGGAGAAAGGGAGAGAGACGGACGAGTGAGAAGGAGAAAGGGAGAGAGACGGACGAGTGAGAAGGAGAAAGGGAGAGAGACGGACGAGTGAGACGGAGAAAGGGAGAGAAACGGACGAGTGAGACGGAGAAAGGGAGAGAAACGGACGAGTGAGACGGAGAAAGGGAGTGAGACAGACGAGTGAGACGGAGAAAGGGAGAGAGACGGACGAGTGAGACGGAGAAAGGGAGAGAAACGGACGAGTGAGAAGGAGAAAGGGAGAGAGACGGACGAGTGAGACGGAGAAAGGGAGTGAGACAGACGAGTGAGACGGAGAAAGGGAGTGAGACGGACGAGTGAGACGGAGAAAGGGAGAGAGACGGACGAGTGAGACGGAGAAAGGGAGAGAAACGGACGAGTGAGAAGGAGAAAGGGAGAGAAACGGACGAGTGAGACGGAGAAAGGGAGTGAGACAGACGAGTGAGACGGAGAAAGGGAGAGAGACGGACGAGTGAGACGGAGAAAGGGAGAGAAACGGACGAGTGAGAAGGAGAAAGGGAGAGAGACGGACGAGTGAGACGGAGAAAGGGAGAGAGACGGACGAGTGAGAAAGAGAAAGGGAGAGAGACGGACGAGTGAGAAGGAGAAAGGGAGAGAGACGGACGAGTGAGACGGAGAAAGGGAGAGAGACGGACGAGTGAGAAGGAGAAAGGGAGAGAGACGGACGAGTGAGAAGGAGAAAGGGAGAGAGACGGACGAGTGAGAAGGAGAAAGGGAGAGAGACGGACGAGTGAGACGGAGAAAGGGAGAGAGACGGACGAGTGAGAAGGAGAAAGGGAGAGAGACGGACGAGTGAGACGGAGAAAGGGAGTGAGACAGACGAGTGAGACGGAGAAAGGGAGAGAGACGGACGAGTGAGACGGAGAAAGGGAGAGAGACGGACGAGTGAGAAGGAGAAAGGGAGAGAAACGGACGAGTGAGACGGAGAAAGGGAGTGAGACAGACGAGTGAGACGGAGAAAGGGAGTGAGACAGACGAGTGAGACGGAGAAAGGGAGAGTGACGGACGAGTGCGAAAGAGAAAGGGAGAGAGACGGACGAGTGAGACGGAGAAAGGGAGAGAGACGGACGAGTGAGACGGGGGAAAGGGAGAGGAACGGACGAGTGAGACGGAGAAAGAAAGAATAAAGAACAAATGACGCTCTCCAAAAAAAGACAAGTGGACAGCGAAAACATTTACTCCAGAAAGGACAGACTCATTTCTGTTCACACTTCCCACTAAACCAGTGTGTGTCATATGTACAGAAACTGGGGCACTTATTAAAAGTGACAATGTGAAACACCATTATGAGACAAAACATAAAGGTTTTAAACAAACATATCCACACAAATCTGAAGACAGCGTCCCTGAGACAGCTTTCCCAGGTCTGAGGACAGTAGCCCTAAACATCCTGACCATGTTTGGCTCTACATACAACTGTCAGGCAGCTTTCTCTACAATGAACATAATCAAATCTAAATATGGTTCCAGGCTCATTAATGAGCACCTCCACATGTGTATGAGAGCGGCCCTGACTCCATTCAAGCCCAGGTTTAACCCTAACCCAAGCCAAGCTAGAGCTCACTTCTCTTACTGAGATATAAAAGGGAAAGTTAAGCACTTTATTTAAACATACACAATTTTTCACATTTTATTTACTCATTACTTATTTTGAAATTTAGCCCTACTTTTATTTATTGAATGAGATAACTTTATACATATCTATAATCATACATATGTTCAGTTCTTTGTTACGTGACAATAAATATTGTCAAAATGTATTTGAATTGTACTGAATTTTCTTGATTTGACAGTCAGGTATTGATTGCTTGCAGATGTTGATACAACTACTAGGCTACTTAAATATATATCACACTAACTAGTTAGACATTATGATCTTCTGGACCTTTGCTTCAAGAAATTTTCTCTTACTGGACCTCTTTAAATTTTAGTTGAATACCTCTGCTGTACAGTATATGCAAGTCAATCGTGAAACAAGTGAAAAGTGAAACTTAAGTGAATTTTAAGTTTTTGTGACCACGCGCACAGCAACGTTACATGGGTGCGTGAGTTACATGGGTGCGTGACTTCGATAGAGAAAATACTACGAGTTAAGTGTGTGCGCTCAATCTGCACAGACTGAAATTTCAAATTCAATTTATTTGTATTGCATATTTTAACAATTCTTAATTCTTAACAATAATTTAACAACAAAAGAATAAATATATTATAAAATAAAAAAAATAAGGATACAAATAAATAAATTAATACATACAATTAAACAAATTTTAAAAATCTGTATATCTATCACTATTCATAATGAGCAAGCCGGAGGCAACGGCAGTGAGGAAAAACTCCCTGAGATGATAAGAGGAAGAAACCTTGAGAGGAACCTGACTCAGAAGGGAACATCATCCTCATTTGGGTGACACTCTACAGTAAATAGGGTCAATGTAAATAATGTCCTTTCTACAACAATTTATAATAGTGCAACCGAGAGCTCCTGAGGAACTAATGGGTCATCGTAAACTCTGAGCTCAGCACAGACACAACACTAATTCCTTCCTGTCAAAGTCTTTAAATGATTGCTGATGAAGACCAGAACATACAGCTGACTGACACTAGAGGGTGTTAGATGACATCAGTGAGTAGGATGACTGGAGAACTTACTGTAACAGCATGTAAATCCAAGAATGAAATGTATATATGGTAAAGCACAATCTCCAAGGCAAAAACAGACCATAACCCTAGTCAGAAGCCTCGCTAGAGGACCAAGCAGAAGGTGAGGCTTCTCTTTTGTGGAGTGATCCAGGCCTCTGTTAGTGATGAGAGTGATGTGAAGCTAAACCTGAGATTGAGACACCTTTCTTTATGGTGGACCATCTATTACTAATCCTTTATTATGTGTCCACTGTTGAAAAGCCTGACATAAATTAGTTGATAGAAAATTCTATTTAGAAATTGAGATGTTTACTGAACAAAACACACACATTTTTGTCCTTAACAGATGTCCTTAAGACTTTTGTCCATAGCAGATGTCCTTAATCAGAGCGACGTACAAAAGTGCTTGAAGTCTCTATCTATAATACATTAACACTGGTTCACAGACTTAGAAAGATAGATAATAGCTAGTTTTAGTGTTTCAGGATGATGTAGGTAACTTAGCTGTTCGGACATCTAGGGGAAGTTCATTCTTTACACCTGCCTCTTACCCTGACAGATTGTGGGACCAGTGGAGCAGTACTGTAGATCTCAGGAAGCGAGGTACAGTGTGAAGAATGAGAAGATCTTTGAGGTAAGAGGGAGCTGCTCTGGTTTTGGCTTTTGACCCCCTGTATACTGTACTTTTCCTGATTTAGTCTTGTCTACCGCATATGTTTGTCAGACAAACTCTAAGACCATGCAAGCTTGTGTCCATCTGTCTAGTTCAGGATAATGACTAAGCTTGTGTTTATAGACATTACCGATAGTATCCTTCGTGAAGAAACTTAATCTGTTTTTTAGGCATCATTTGATGGTGTTTCCTACATTAATGTTGAAGAGATGCTTCTTTGTGAAGTAACCATTTGCATTTTTGTTTTGGTAAAAGTTGAAATTATTCAAATGAATTAATAAAATATACAATATAATGGGTTAGGCTTAGAGTTAGGACTAAAGAAAAACAACAGTCAGTGACATCACGAACAAGGTCCACGGAGGTCTCACAAATCCACTGTTCAAAGAAGATACGGGCCACAAAATACAAGACATATCGTCGCTGTCGGGCGGAATACTCGTATCTACAAAACCATTATTTTTCAGGAAATTAAAAAAATGCTGCGGTCACGTTGAGATTAACGTGGTTAAGAGATTTGCGCTCAAGCTGTTTTCAAGACTTTAGATTGGTTAATAACTTGTAAAAATAACAGACCCACATGGGGACTGACCAATAGCACCGATATTTGAAAAAATATGAAATTGACAAAATTGGGACATAGGAGGTTTTCAGAACGTGTGAGTCAATCAGTCCTTTTAACACACTGAGCAACATTTCACCTCCTGAAGATCAACCTGAAGGCAGAAACCTTCAGACACACAACAGAAAGAAGCTGCTCTACAAACATGGAAAAATATTTGTTATAATACTTTTGATCCACCGAGTTATTTAAAATATCTTGATGTAAGGAAATTAAAGCTGAAATTCTGTTCTATCGTGTCATATTTATATTTTGGAGTGGAGGTATGGTGATATAGGAAAGAGAGCATTATTAATGTGTGTTTATTTATCTGTACATCAAACAAGTCAAATTTGATAAGGTAAATGTTTCATCCAGACATTTCTAAGTGAGGAACATTAGTTGAATAACCCTCAGCCCATCTAGACAGCGGGTGACAAATGATTTCCTAGATTGAGTTTTCTGCATGGCAGACTTTATGATCGTTCTTTAATGTTATTATGATGTTAGTGAACGCTCCCTCAGGTCCTGAAGCAGCAGAGCATCCCAACACAATCACCATGCTTGACTGTTGGTGTGAAAATGTTATTGGAATTGTTCTGTTGGCTTTTTGCCTCATGGAAGGAGAATCTTATCTTTTTTCTGCCAAACATGAGAGGAACTGTTATGTTCCTAATATTGAAATCACAAACTCTGCATTGTATATGAAAGATAAACACGTTTAATAGCTAGTGTTACTTGGACAACTAGGTAGCTAGCTGATAAGATAACAAAAACTTGTAGTTTATTTTCTTTCTTTTTGGCTGGTGAGCACAACCAGACTGGTTAGTAGTCTAGCTAGATAATCTGTATCAGGACATTAGTAAACAATGCCTGTTAGTGGAAAGTCTCATGTTAGCCAGAGTTAAAGGATTTAGGTGTCTCTTAGAGCAGGTAAGGTGTCTCCTAGTTGTCTCCTAGGTGTATCATAGGTGTTCCAAACTTTTCCAAACATGACTACAGGAGGACCTGCTTTTAGATATGAACTATGGTATGCATATTTTCTAGTCTACATTTAAATGGCTAAGCTCTGGGACCGGAACAGTATATTTTAATGTTAGAGCTGCTCATGTCCCGAGGCTTCATAGAGGAGTCTCTATTTGGAGCATTATTATTATTATTATTATTATTATTATTATTATTATTATTATTATTATTATTATTATTATTTGGAGACATATAAATCCCCAAATTTATACCACTATAAACAAACTGTAAAACTTTTTAAACCCATTTTAAACTCTACAGTTTTAACGTGAAACCTGTTTTAATCTAAAGACAAAAACTGTTTTTTAAACTGTGTTTTTTCTTTCTTTCATTCATTTTTTTTTATATAAAGGATCCACCCACCTGTCTGCATTATTAAAGCTGAGTACCTGTCTCAGATAGTCACTTCCACCAGTGACGATAGTGTAGGACCAGCTGATTTTTCATCTCCAGGTTTTATCTTTTAGTAGAATTATATAGTTTTTGTACCTGATATTTATGTAAAGAGCTAACCTCCTAACATTCATCTCCACAACAAGATCTTCAGTGCTATGGCGACAAAACTGGGTCCTAAACGTTCCCGGAAGAGAAAGGCAGATGGTAAAGTACATTGTTACAACCTTATTGTTGATTCTCAAAAATAATTTATTACAACACCAGAAATCTGTATCATAAAGTCTATTTGGATCGGGTCATAGATGTCTGTAATATTTATTCTTGCCTATAGCTCTTAATGGATGTCAGCTCAGTCATTGAAAAAACAAAACAACGAATGATTTCCAAGTGATGATTAACTACACATCTTAAGAACTGTACAAACAAGTACTCAAACAGGATAAACTGGATAAACTAGCTATACATAAGTATACACAACCCTAAACTAGTGCACCTTTGATATGATTTCAGTTTTTTTCAGTAAGAGTCTGTCAGTGTTACATATTAACTCTCCTAAATGTCAGTAATGCAATAATGTGGTAATGGAGTGTTTATCATTTATCATTCTGCACTGATGCATGCAAAAATATTTAAAAATTACTATTTTTTTTTCCAGAGCACCTTGGGCAGAAATCAGATCGGCATGACAAGGTGTAAAACATCCCTCTTCTCTAATATCAATATTGGTGTATATAATTGTCCAGTCATTTGAGCGGTCACTAGACACTAAACCGTTAGTAGTTCCAACCCATTTCCCAATGGGCTCTCTTAATAAAAGTATTAGGTATAAGCTAACGCCTGGATCACACTGTGCCCCAGTGCATGTAACATGTATAACATCAGTCTATTTAAGGATATTTCAGTTGTTAAACACCACTCATATGGGGTTCCTAAAGAATATCAGTCCTATCATCTGGTGATCGAATCCCATGGCCATGCTCTTTGAGGGCTTTAATCTCCTTCCCTGTCGATAACTAGTGATAGTAATGAGCCGGCTTTGAGTGTGTGTATATATAAAAAAAAGGAAGAACTTAATCCAGCTCCATCCTCACCAACACCATGTCAAGATCTGCCTATTGAATAAAGCTTTTTATTGTTATAATCATATATATAATCATAATGTTATAACGAGAACATTTCCAGCTGATCCCAAACATTTGAACACTAGTGTGTGTTCTCTGTCTCAGGTGTTTAATGACCCAATCCATGGTCACATCGAGCTGCACCCCCTGCTAGTGAAGATCATCGATACTCCTCAGTTCCAGAGACTGCGGTATATTAAACAGCTGGGAGGAGCCTACTTTGTGTTTCCTGGAGCTTCACACAACCGATTTGAACACTCAGTAGGGTGTGTATCGTTAGACACGTGCAAGCATGCAAGCTAAAAATAAGTGGCTTAAAGCAGAGTTTAGTAATTACTCTCTCACACACACACACACACACACACACACACACACACACTCACACACACACACACACACGACACATGAGAGTGATTGTATACCACATGATGAGTCACATGCTGCATTCATTAATGACTAAAAGTTTTGAGATGGCATGAGTGATATGATAATGATATGAGGCTTTTATCCTGATTTTAAAACTAGATACATGTTTGATTATTCATACATTCTGATTTTTCTGTGTTTCAGTGTTGGATATTTAGCAGGTTGTCTCATTAAAACTCTAAGTGAAAAACAGCCAGAGCTTGGCATCACGGAAAAAGACATCCTGTGTGTTCAGATTGCTGGCTTGTGCCATGACTTGGGTGACCACACACACACACACACACACACACACACACACACACACACACACACACACACACACACACACACACACACACACACACACACACACACACTTTATGTTTCATAGTGTATGACTCATGCTTTTACACATTGATAAACTGATACCTAGTTCTAATAATAATAATAATAATAATAATAATAATAATAATAATAATAATAATAATAATAATAATAATAATAATAATAATTTATTCATAATATAATATATGTTTCTGTTTCTGTTTAGTGTTTAGTGGTTATAAAGGTCATGTTAAAGGGGTGAGCTATGGTTATGACATCCACATTAAAGACACATTCATATCATTAATCTTGCAATTGTCCACTTTTCAGGTCACGGCCCATTTTCACATCTGTTTGACCGCATGTTTATCCCAAGGGTCCGTCCTGAACTGAAATGGGAGGTGAGAACCAAACCACTGCTGAAACACAGAGCACTGCAATGTTTCTGCTTTATATTGCTCTAGGGTTATAGAGGGTTATCAATTAAGCAGCTAGATCAAGTAGAAAAGAATAAAGAACAATAATTATTGAAATCCTATGAAACAAGTAGCACGTGTGATTGTGTACGATGTAGTGCAGATTCATTATGTTCTGTTCCATCCCCTTTTTCATGGCAGCATGAAACTGCATCAGTGAAAATGTTTGAGCATCTGGTGAAGGAGAATAACCTGGAGGATATGATGAAAGATTATGGTCTTTCTAACAAAGACCTCAAATTTATCAAAGAACAAATTGCAGGACCTTTGAAACCCTCTGCACAAAACAAGGTAGAGAATTTTCTTCTCAATTTTGTTCACAAGGTGAAACATTGCAGCAGAACTGATTTCTGGAACTCTTTTCTTTAGTGGGCCTACAGTGGAAGACCTGAGGAACAGTCCTTCTTGTATGAGATTGTGGCAAATAAGAGGACTGGCATTGATGTGGACAAGTGGGATTATTTCGCAAGGTGAGTGTGTCATTAAGATGAACTTTGTTTTATTTAGAAGATATATTAATGTTACTGTGCATTTAAGAGCATATATAATTAACTAAAGCTAACTAGCCTGGGGCAGCAAGATGCTAACAATAGAATACAGCTAAACATACATGAGATAAACATATACCAGTTCCTGAAGTTTAAAGGTCTTTTATATACACATTCTCCATCTGAACAGAGACTCGTATCACCTGGGACTCAAGAACATCCCAGACTACCAGCGTTTCCTAAAAATGGCCAGAGTGTGTGAGGTCAATGGGAAGAAGATCATCTGTGCCAGAGACAAGGTACAGTATGCTCCTTGCCCACAATGCACAGAGCTTTTAACTTAAACACGTTTTGAATCCACCAATGTGTGGATTTTTACAATGCGTGAGAACAATTTCATGTAGCACACAACATTAAACAGGTGTCTATGAAGATCTTGCATGTTAACTTTATTATCCTGTGTTGACTGATGGACTTTGTAAAGATAGAAATGTACCACCATGCTGAAACTTCTATTATTTCATTAACGCATTACCATTTATCCTTTTACTGTTTCATATAATTGTGTTTTGATGTCTACATGAATACAAATGAGTGCTTATTGAAATCTACAGTATGCTAACAGCTGCAGTACTTCATGCTTTTTTTTTACTCTAAATACTCGTGCTTTCTTCTAATACTGTGGTGTTTATAAAGCTCAATATTCAAAAGATTTAAAACTTTTAAATGTTTAATTATGATTTTTTTTTAGTTGATAATACCGTGCTTTGTAAGATCAGGGACCCATTCAATTCGATTCAATTCAATTCAAGTTTATTTGTATAGCACTTTTTACAAGTTTTTAATCTACATCTATCAGGAAGACTATTCCAAAGTTTGGGAGCATTCAAACATTTCACAATCGATGGATCATTACCATTAACATTATCCACTCTATGGATGATATCCTTCTACCTTCCTCTTCGGTGCTGTATGAACAGAGTATAGAGTGTACTCAACGGAGTATAGAGCCACTGACAGTATTTAAATGTTTATATGAGCAAACTGGTTTTGCACTCGTCAAACTGGTCTGTCATGAAAATTACTACAACACTGATGGTGCAGCTTTTGCTGGTGTTATTCATTTTGCCATGACACAATATGACACATGAGATCTATTGTGAGTAGATTGAGGAGTAAGGCTCACATTCACTTTCTACAGGAAGTCCATGATTTATATGACATGTTTCACACAAGACACTCCCTACACCGCAGAGCCTATCAGCACAAAGTGACCAAGATCATTGAGGAAATGTGAGTATTATTACCATAAATATCTAAAATGTTTCTAGTACTAATATGAAGAATCTGTGGGGTTTTTGTTTGCCTGATAAAAGAGGTTTAATGTTGCAATTAATCTCTAGTATCATAACTATCACTTCTAGTATGTTGATAGGAATAAGGCACTATAAAAGGGGGCCACAGATTTGCCTGAGAAGGCACTGCATCCTTCTAGTTAAGGGGTAGTAGTTCAACTAATGACTAATGTTTGGACAGCTTGACAGCAAGAAGATGATAGAGAAACAGATGATCAGTGGTAGCATGGCACAGCTAGGGGTAACCTTAGGTATGCCTCAAGCAGCATTATCTTGAGCTTAGAAAATGTGTCAAGTGTTCAGTTTTAACTTAAGCTTCACCTTAAAAACAGTTTGTACATATATGTTTGTACTGCTGGCTTATGATCTCACACCTCTGTTTGATATGTGACCGTTGTATAAAATAATCACACTGTAGGATAACAGAAGCCTTGGTCAAAGCCGATCCTTACATTCTGATCCAGGGATCCCCTGGAAAGATGTACAAAATGTCAGAGGCCATAGACGACATGGAGGCCTACACCAAGCTCACAGGTCAGATAATCTAAACTTTGAAACTAACAAACCATCGTGACATATCTCCACAATACACAGTGGGCCTGTTCAGTTTCATGAACTTCCACAATATACACCCCAAATGTAATATACGGGGAGTCTCAAAACTCTCAGTGTATGACAATTTAGCAAAATGTAATTGTACTTAAAGAGCCGCTTCGACAGGACTGACATTCCTTTGCATCCATGTGACAGCGTTCCCATGCAGCCATGGGAAGGATGTCAATGCACTCTACTTTTTCATTCTTAAAGGCTATTTGAAAAAACAAACATAGTCTAAGTATGAATCATTTTGGAAGCCATTGTGCTAAGCTTTAATGTAAAACATGTATAGTATTAGTCTATTGTATCTTTATTGACCTAACTCCTGCTGACCCAGGAGTGTGTGTGTGTGTGTGTGTGTGTGTGTGTGTGTGTGTGTGTGTGTGTGTGTGTGTGTGTGTGTGTGTGTGTGTGTGTGTGTGTGTGTGTGGGTGTGTGTGGGTGTGTGTGTGTGTGTGTGTGTGTGTGTGTGTGTGTGTGTGTGTGTGTGTGTGTGTGTGTGTGTGTGTGTGTGTGTGTGTGTGTGTGTGTGTGTGTGTGTGCATGGCCATGACCTTTTCAACATAATGTCCTCTTTACCACTTCACAGATAACATCTTTGAGCAGATCCTGTACTCCTCTAATCCAGACCTGTCTGAAGCTCAGACCATCATGAAGAATATTCTCTGCAGAAAATTGTACAAGTGTGTGGGACAGACGATACCTAAAAAAGCTCTTAATTTCAGAGCTTTAAGCTTTAAGGTCAGAGGTCACAACCTTTGGTTATCTATTTACCAACACTAGTTTACCTAATTGTTTCCCAGCTGCTAATGCATAATAAAAATATTATTATTAGAATTTTTTGAAGAAGTAAGTCAACATGCATGTTCCTTACTGGTAATAAAAGTTAAATCCTGTTGTGGCAACGAGAACCCAGGAACACTGGGACTAGAGTCAAGCACAGCATTGAATACACAATGAGAAAATGATTAAACCAAAGTTTGCAGATGATAAATACATTTTTTTTCCTATAGAAAGCATTAGCCAAAGAAGTGGCTAAGTCCAAACCTGATGACCCTGAGTTTGTCCTGAAAGCTGAAGATCTCATAATCAGCGTATGAAAACAACAAAACAAAAATGAATACATTATTTTACACTTAATCAGAATTAATCAGAATTTATAGAATTTTGGACTCACTTTTAATAATCTGGCAGGAATTTGGTATTGATTATGGCAAGAAGGAGAAAAACCCCATCGACAACGTCTACTTCTACTGCAAGCACAACCCCACTGAAGCCTTTCAGATCCGCAAAGAACAGGTACATATAAGTTGTGATTAACCTGCAAGACTCCATTAACCTTTCCACAAATATCTGTTTGGACTTTAACAGCTTTACACATACATCACTCATTTATGTAGATACATAAGTTGTATAAACTGTTATGGACTCAGTTATTGGGTGGTGGCTGCTGCAGTTCCCAGTCCTCTGTGGTCGAGTGGTGTTGATATGTTTAGGAGATCATGTCTAGTGAGTGCCCACTAGATTCCTATTGGTGGTATGTGTTGGTGCCTTTGAAGACGATCACACAGGCTTCGCATCCCATCAAAATGTTTACGCTTTTATTTCTGTGTACCTGTTAGTTATGAAATAAAATGTATTGCACTGATGTGCATGTGTCTTTTGTAGGTGTCCAAGCTGCTGCCGAACAAATTTTCTGAGAAGCACATCAGACTTTACTGCAAACAGACAGCTAAACTGGCAGCTGCAAAGAAATACTTTCAGCAGTGGTGTAAGACGAACAACTGGAAACCTCAGGTAAGATTCTAGACCTCCTCAATCATGTGTGTATTTAAGTAAATGTTAAAATGAATATTGTAATAACTTCCTGACCCTGGAGAGTAAGCTAGCATGCACTAACCTGACAACAGGACTCTCTCTTTGGGCTCATAATTAAAAACTACTCCCTGAGCCCCTGTAATGAACAGTGTTTTCATGTAGTGGTTTAAATGCATGCATACTGAAAATACCACTTGTGTGTGTGTGTGTATGTGTGTGTGTGTGTGTTTTATTTTTTTTTGTAGGATGCTAAACTTGAGGTTCAAGAATTTACTCCTGCCAAGAAAACTAAAAAAAAAAAGAACAATTAGATGAGAGAATACAGTTCGGGTAAAGAAAGACCTTTTTAACACCCAGCATGGACAACCCCGTTGAAGCCACATCGTACCCTGCTGGCAGACCAAATGAATCTGTGTAACTTAATAAACCAATTTTCATGTTAAAGGTTTAAATTGATTCTAAACTGTTTACTGAAAAATATCTTACAGCTGGTGCGTTAATATTATTCAGAATTTTAAACTGACTTAAACTCTATCTTGGGGTCATAACATATATACTTCCATTACTTTTTAGTTGTATTTAGGGTACAGAGGAAAACTGTTGTCTTCTATTGCTTTACAAAATAATTATTTTTACTTTAAGCATTTTCTTTCACATGGTCATTTAACTGATTTACCTTCATGTAGGGACTTTCTGACATTTAAGACTTTCTATTAAGTTTACTTGGTGATGTGTCTCAAACATGGATGAACTGATAAACAGGCTACAGATGTTGTGCTAGATAAATGTTAATAGGAGTGATTACTGTAAATGACTGGACATGGACTTGGGCTGTGTCTGATTTGCATAGGCATGCATATTTAATTAGGAGGAAGTGGTAGAGATGATTTGTCGTTTCCTGAATGTGCCTTGTTTCCCTAACGTAACATTGCTGCATGTGATAACATCGTGTGTGTGTGTGTGTGTGTGTGTGTGTGTGTGTGTGTGTTACCCTGGCTCTGCCTACCAAAACCAGCGTCCATCACTTTAAAGACTCAAGAACTTCATTAGCAGCAAAACATAACACAGTAACTGCTGGTCCGTCTTCGGTGTTCCTGAATGCTTGTGTTATTAAGATGATTATTTTTGCACTTTGTGTTTGTACATCCTGTTGGTTTATTAGAAGTTGTATTTTTTATGTAATATATGCTGAAAAACACACCTGTATGCATCTTTGCCATTAAATTATAAATGGATATCACATTGTGGTTCTGAACTGAGTTTTTTTTTTAGTTCAAGGATTTGTGAGGATCATGTGCAGAAGTTTCCAGGGTTTTCTTGTAAAAATAGAGTAGAATGAAAGGAGATCGGGAACAAGTTGTGATTTCCTCCTACTGAGGATCATGCACTATGGGAAGAACACGTGATGATCTAAGATCCTGGAGAGTGGTGACTGAAGGTCTCGGACATTTTCTCCCCTGTGGGTTGGAAAGCATATGTTGAATGTCAAGGAAAACAAGTGAAGAAGAGATCTTCAGTAGGGAAAAGATTAAGGAGCCTGCCAAATTTCAAATGCAATTTATTTGTATTGTGCTTTTAACAATTCCCATTCTCTCAAAGCAGCTTTACAAAAGTATAGAAACAGAAGAGAGGGAAAAGAATAAGAAAAAAAGGAGACAAATAAATTAATACTTACAATTAAAGTTTAAAATTAATTTTAAAAATCTATATCCCTATCCCTAATGAGCAAGACGGAGGCAAAGGTGGCAAGGAAAAACTCCCTGAGATGATAAGAGGAAGAAACCTTGAGAGGAACCTGACTCAGAAGGGAACCTCATCCTCATTTGGGTGACACTCTACAATAAATAGGGTCAATGTAAATAATGTCCTTTCTACAACAATTTATAATAGTGCAACCGAGAGCTCCTGAGGAACTAATGGGTCATCGTAAACTCTGAGCTCAGCACAGACACAACACTAATTCCTTCCTGTCAAAGTCTTTAAATGATTGCTGATGAAGACCAGAACATACAGCTGACTGACACTAGAGGGTGTTAGATGACATCAGTGAGAAGGATGACTGGAGAACTTACTGTAACAGCATGTAAATCCAAGAATGAAATGTATATATGGTAAAGCACAATCTCCAAGGCAAAAACAGACCCTAACACAAGTCAGAAGCCTCGCTAGAGGACCAAGCAGAAGGTGAGGCTTCTCTTTTGTGGAGTGATCCAGGCCTCTGTTAGTGATGAGAGTGATGTGAAGCTAAACCTGAGATTGAGACACCTTTCTTTATGGTGGACCATCTATTACTAATCCTTTATTATGTGTCCACTGTTGAAAAGCCTGACATGAAATAGTTGATAGAAAATTCTATTTGGAAATTGAGATGTTTACTGAACAAAACACACACATTTTTTATATAACCATTTACAAATGTGATTTATTTTGTATTTGATACCTTTTGTCATTTAGCCGATGTCCTTAATCAGAGCGACGTACAAAAGTGCTTGAAGTCTCTATCTATAATACATTAACACTGGTTCACAGACTTAGAAAGATAGATAATAGCTAGTTTTAGTGTTTCAGGATGATGTAGGTAACTTAGCTGTTCGGACATCTAGGGGAAGTTCATTCTTTACACTTGCCTCTTACCCTGACAGATTGTGGGACCAGTGGAGCAGTACTGTAGATCTCAGGAAGCGAGGTACAGTGTGAGGAATGAGAAGATCTTTGAGGTATTAGGGAGCTCTGGTTTTATCTTTTGACCCCCTGTATACTGTACATTTCCTGATTTAGTCTTGTCTACCGCATATGTTTGTCAGACAAACTTGAAGACAGGCAAGCTTGGCTCCATCTGTCTAGTTCAGGATAATGACTAAGCTTGTGTTTATAGACATTAACAATAGTGGCGTTTGTGAAGAAACTTAATCTGTTATTTAGCCATCATTTGATGGGGTTTTCTACATTAATGTTGAAGAGATGCTTCTTTGCCAAATAACCATTTGCATTTTTGTTTTGGTAACAGCTAAAATTATTCAAATTAATTCATAAAATATACTCAAATCAATTCACTCTCACTCACTCACTCATTTCTTATCCTCAAGTTTATTTGTATAGCGCTTTTTACAGTTGACATTGTCTCAAAGAAGCTTTACAGAACATAAACATAGAACAGAAGGTTATTATAAAGAATAATATAAAGTTTAATAGAATACAAAATTCAAGATTAATATTAGATAGATTTAGTTCACAATGTATATGTATTTATCCCCAATGAACAAGTCTGAGGTGATTCAGGTGACTGAGGGGAGGAAAAACTTCCTTAGATGGTAAAGGAAGGAACCTTGAGAGGAACCAGACTCAAAGGGGAACCTCATCCTCATCTGGGTGACACTGGAGGGTGTGATTATATATACACAGTCTGACAGATGTTGTATTGATGCAAAAGATCACATGGAGTTCACGTCTCCTCTTTAGTGCAACTGGAGCTGGTTGATCTCTAGCTGCCTCTAGATGTCTCAGGACTCACAGAGTTGGCCTCATCTCAGTGGAGATCCAAAATCTTCATCACACTGGTACAATTTCTGGGTGCCTCGGGATGGGTAGAAAGAGAGAAGCAGTGGAGAGGGATTAACATATCTGCTGTTCATAAAATGTGCAAGTCTGATATAATAGTGCAGAGTATTATGGGATGTATTATGTGTACACCTGACTAAAGAGATGTAAATTTAATCTACATTTAAACTGGGAAAGTGTGTCTGAGTCCCGAACACTATCAGGAAGACTATTCCAAAGTTTGGGAGCTAAATAAGAAAACGCTCTACCACCTTTAGTAGACTAAACCATTAAGAGCCTTGAATGTGAGTAACAGCAGTTTGTAATCAATTTTAAACTTAACAGGTAGCCAGTGTAGAGATGATAAAATTGGGGTTATATGGTCATACTTTCTTGTCCTAGTGAGAACTCTGGCAGCTGCATTTTGGACTAACTGTAACCTATTTATTAAAGATGTAGGACAAGCACCTACTAATGCATTACAATAGTCCAGTCTAGAGGTCATGAAGGCATGAACTAGCTTCTCAGCATCAGATACAGACAGGATGTTTCTCAGTTTGGCAATATTTCTAAGGTGAAGAAGGCTGTGTTTGTAATATGGTGATATGATTTTAAAGACAAGTTACTGTCTAATAAACACCAGGTCTTTCACTGTCGAGCTACTAGTAACAGTACATAACTCTAAATGGGAGTTAAAGTGTGAGAGTTTCTGTGTACTGGTTTTTGGACCGATAAGTAGTATGTCTGTCTTATCGGAGTTTAACGACTGAAAATTATAGCTCATCCAATCTTATCTCTCTAAGGCATTGAGTTAATTTGGACAATTTAGCTATTTCATCTGGTTTTGATGATATATACTATAACTGTGTATCGTCAGTATAACAGTGGAAATTAATCCCATGTCTTCTAATAATGTTCCCTAATGGAAGCATGTATATCGAGAAAAGCAGAGGTCCTATGACTGATCCTTGAGGGACCCCATTATTAACTGCCAATAAACTGGAGGATTCACCATTTAATTCTACAAAATGGTATCGATCAGACAGGTAGGATTTAAACCAACTTAAAGCCTGTCCATGAATACCTGAGTAATTTTGAAAGCGATCTAGGAGAATGTTGTGATCTATAGTGTTGAATGCAGCTCTAAGGTCAAGTAGAACTAATAGTTACATACAGTCTTGGTCCGAAGCTAAGAACAAGTCATTTGTAACTTTCACAAGTGCCGTTTCTGTTCTATGGTGGGGCCTGAAACCTGACTGAAACTCTTCAAAGGTATTGTAAGGAGCTCAGTTGAACAGACACAACCTTTTCTAGTATTTTAGACATAAACGGAAGGTGTGAAATAGGTCTGTAATTTGATAGTTCATTACGATCTTAATTAGTTTTTTTGATGAGTGGCTTAATAACTGCCAACTTGAAAGATGTAACCTAAAGATAGGGATGTAACCTAAAGATAGTGAGGAGTTAATAATATTTAGAAGAGGCTCACCAGCTTTATGTAACACTTCTTTCAGTAATTTAGTTGGAATGGGATTTAACTGTAGTAATGTTTATCTAACTCATCCTCATCCTTCATCCTCCCTGACTGCAGAAGACTTTGCGTCTTTCTACCAGGAGAAGATTGAGGAAATCTGCCGGACCTTCACTTCAGCCCCGACTGCACTTACATCTCAGAGTATGCATTCTCCTACACCTTCGTTGTCACATTTCTCAATTGTGGCAGCAGAAGAGATTTTACAACTCATCCAGTCCTGCAATCCTACTACCTGCCCATTGGATCCACTCCCTACCACTATGCTCCAGACCATCTCGCAAGACCTTTTGCCCTTTATTTCGACTATAGTCAATAGATCCATAGCATCTGGTCAGGTACCAACTACTTTCAAGAGAGCAATGGTTATTCCCATCCTAAAGAAACCTGCTCTGGATCCATCAGACATCAGTAAATACAGACCGGTATCACTTCTCTCATTTCTTTCAAAATTCTTGAGCACATTGTCTATAATCAACTGTCTGTCTATCTCTCACAGAACAACCTCCAAGACCCCAAACAGTCTGGCTTTAAAGCAGCTCACTCTACAGAGACAGCCCTTTTGGATGTCTCTGAGAAGCTACATGCTGCTAGATCAGCCAAACTGTCATCCATCCTTATCCTCCTTGACCTTTCAGCAGCATTTGATACGGTCAACCACAAGACTCTCTTATCCACCCTCAGGAGTCTTGGGATTTTCGGATCAGCTTGGGAATGGTTTGCTTCCTACCTGGAAGGACGCTCATATCAGGTAACATGGAGGGGTGTGACATCTGCTCCACACAGACTCTCCACTGGCATCCCACAGGGCTCAGTACTTGGTCCTCTTCTTTTCTTCTTGTATACTCACTCTCTTGGTGAAGTTATTTCATCACATAGGTTCTCTTACCACTGCTATGCTGATGATACACAACTTATCTTCTCTTTCCCACCCTCAATGCCACAGCTTCTGACCGGACCTCAGCATGTCTGGCAGAAATTTCATCATGGATGACTGCTCATCAGTTAAAGCTCAATCCTAGCAAAACTGAACTGCTGTTCATCCCAGGTGATTCATCCCCAGGTCACGATCTTGCTATATCCTTGCACAACGATCTGATCTCCCCTTCAGCCACAGCTCGCAACCTTGGGGTAACCATGGACAATCAACTGTCCTTTTCCTCTCATGTTGCAAATGTGACTCGCTCATGTCGGTTTCTTCTCTACAACATTAGAAGGATTCGGCCATTTTTGTCCACACAGACTGCTCAGGTAATTGTTCAGTCTCTTGTCATTTCTAGACTGGATTAATTCAATTCAATTCAATTCAAGTTTATTTGTATAGCGCTTTTTACAATAGACATTGTCTCAAAGCAGCTTTACAGAACATAGAGCAGAAGGTAAACATAATTAATGATAAAGGAAATAACGAATAATAAAATAAATAAGAATTAACAGAATAAAAATTCTAGATTATTATTAGATATATATAGTTCACAATGTGTATTTATTCCCGATTACTGCAATGCACTGCTGGCAGGTCTGCCTATGAACGCAATCCGTCCTCTGCAAATGATCCAAAATGCAGCTGCCCGGCTTGTTTTCAACCTGCCAAAGTTCTTGCATACCACCCCGCTGCTGCGATCCCTCCACTGGCTTCCGGTAGCTGCACGCATCCGATTCAAAACACTGATGCTGGCCTACAAAGCCAAAAATGGACCAGCTCCCTCTTACCTCAAAGCCCTCATCATTCCTCGCACTGCACCCACGCATTGCGTTTAAAGGTATAGTAAGAAGTCCAGACAGATCAGGCAAGTCTTCTACAATTAACGCTTTATCAAAAGTTAACCAATAGGTCTGAAAGAAAATCTGCAAATTCTCTAAGAAAGTCAGTGTAGGGCCCTGGGAGTCTGTACACGGTCGCTAGAGCAAGAGACATCAGGGATTTTTTTTGTGTGCATGTGCGAGAGTGTACCATTAAGAACAAGCACTTCAAAAGAACTAAATCTATACTTTGTTCTCTGGGTAACAGTAAGGAGATCACTAGATATAGTGGCAACACCACCTCATTTGGTTTAATCCAAGTTGCAGTAAGGCAGAGTGCAGTAAGTCTATTTTCTGAGATGATTTCATTTACAATAAGTGCTTTGGGTGCAAGTGATCTAATATTTAGAAGCCCAAACTTTAGGAACTGTTTTTGTTTGTTTCTTTGGTATTTGTCTGGTCAAATTACAGTAAGATTATTTCGAGAACTTCTCATGCATTTACTTTTTGATCTCACTACTCTGGGAACAGACACAGTTTGTATAGGATGTGTGCATTTGTGTCAATGCGATGAGGTGAAGGATGGATATTGAAATTTAGATTTAAATCGTAGTTTACCCATCAGAAGGTGTGCAGCACCTTGGAGATGTGGTCTGAGAGGATCTCCGCTCCAACTCTACTGGGGTGCAGGCGATCAGCATGGAACAGCCTAGGACACGTCCAGAAAACATTCCAGTTATCAATAAAGAGTAAATTCTGAGACTGACACCATGACTGTAACCATTCATTTAAAGCAAAAATATACAATATAATGGGTTAGGCTTAGAGTTAGTGCTAAAGAAAAATGTGACATCACCAACAACATCCACAGAGGTCTCACAAATACACTGTTCAAAGAAGATACAGGCCATACAAGACATATAGAGGCCAGAAGATGGTATGGAGCATGGAGGACAGTGGTGTGGCGTCATGCTTGTATAAAAGCCTTTATTATCGCCACATATACATTACAGCACATATCCCAACTAAGGAGGTTGGGGTCAGAGTGCAGGGGCAGCTATGATACAGCACCCCTGGAGCAGGGAGGTTGAGGGCCTTGCTCAAGGGCCCAGCAGTGGCAGCTTGGCTGTGCTGGGCTTTGAACCCTAATCCTCCGATCAACAACCCAGAGCCTTAACCAGTTTAGCCACCACTGAGCTTGTATGGCTGATTCTGGAACAGACTTACTAATCTTTACTGATAATGGAGCTAAAGAAGGTAGCAGGTAAATGAAGTCAGAACAACCTCATTATGTAGCAAGACAATGACACAAAACTCTCAACAAAGTTAAAGTAATTGTACTGACCTGCATGTCCCGTAGTGACAAATGCTCCTGGCCTGCCTGAACAAAGCTTCGACAGACCCACTAAGGAGTGTGTCCTATGTTTTGCACGAGTAAGCTGCTATCACGGTCATTTCTAAATTACCCTTTAAATGACATGACTGTTTCAAAGATAATAACATTCTTACTTCTAAAAATACATTTCATTACAGTAAAAAAATACATATAAATCAAAATGAAAGCGATCAGAGTTCTCTTGAACATCTGATAAATACAACTTATTATCGCATAAATCTTCTTAGTCAGTTGGAGTCTTCTTCCAGCTGTCTAGGTACAACGTCTGATCCTCTGCAGTCTTGCAGTAACATTTATGGCAGTTGGAATTATAATTGTATTTAATTCATATTCGATGTTTAAATTCTGTAACCAAATTTCCTATTTCTGTAACCAAATCCTTTTCGGAAGTTTATTGGCAAACAGAAGCTGCTTCTGTTCCTCTTTCTTTTCACATTTAGCTTCTCTATGCCTCTTCCTCTTTTACTTTCTTAACCGTTTTTGTTCACTTTGTTTTTGAATAGGAATTTCTCGTGGAGTGTATTTAGGCTGTATCTTAGTTTTAAGTCGAGGTCGAGGGGGATCCATGAATCCTACAACTCCATTTTCTCCTATCCTCATCCTGTTACCTTTTGGGGATAATCTCACAACAAAGTCGATTTAACAAAGGTCTTCATCAGAGGAAGAGCAGAAGGTGTGAGTCAATCAGTCCTTTTAACACACTGAGCAAAATTTCACCGCCTGAAGATCAACCTGAAGGTAGAAACCTTCAGACACACAACAGATTGAAACTGTTCTACAAACATGGGAAAATATTTAATACTTTTGATCGACTCAAATTTGTGAGGTCTGTCACTACATCCGTCAAGTTATTTAAAATATCTAGATGTAAGGAAATTAAAGCTGAAATTCTGTTCTATCATGTCATCTTTATCTTTTTGAGTAGAGGTATGGTGATATAGGAAAGAGAGCATTATTAATGTGTGTTTGTTAATAGGCAGGTAAGGTGTCTCCTAGGGCAGGTAAGGTGAATCTCAGGTGTGGTTCAAACCATTAGTAAAAGTGAAAGTGATGTGACATGCAGCAGAATTTGTTCTCTGCATTTAACCCATCCAAAGTGCGCACACACACAGCAGTGAACACACACTCACTGTGAACACACACCCGGAGCAGTAGGCAGCCATTTATGCTGCGGCACCCGGGGAACACACTATAAACCTTTTTAAACCAATTTTAAACTCAACAGTTTTAACATGTAAACTCTTTTGAACTAAAGACAAGTGTTTTTCCCTTCTTTCATGTTTTTTTTTTCTCTAATGAAGGATCCACCCACCTTCTGCGGTATTAAAGCAGAGTACTTGTCTCTGTTAGTAACTTCCACCTGAAGCTGATTTTTCATCTCCAGGTTTTATCTCTCAGTAGAATTATAACGTTTTTGTTTCTGATATGTATGTAAAGAGCTAACCTCCTAAAATTAACCTCCACAACAAGATCTTCACTGCTATGGCGAGTCAGACAAACCTGTTTGAGGATGTGCCATGTCCTGAGAGCTCCCAAAGCCAGAGGAAGAGAAATTCATCCATTACGGTACCACTCAACTTTACAGGTAAAAAACAGATTTTAAATCACACTGCTGATTCACAATAGTTATTAATTACAACACAAGAAATCTGTATCATAATGTTTTTGTAAGAATATATATATATATAAGATTATATATATGTCTAGAATTATGAAATTCATTTGGATCAGGTCATATATGTCTGTAATATTTATTCTTGCCTATAGCTTTTATGGATGTCAGCTCAGACATTATCATTGAAAAAACAAAATAACGAATTTCCAAGTGATGATTAACTACACATCTTAAGAACTGTACAAACATTCAAACAGGATAAACTGGATAAGTAAAAAAGAATAGTGACACACCTGTGTAGACCCGTGTCATGTAATGAGTCACATTACATGTGTAGAAGGAAGGAACCACTTTATTAAAGATAAAGAAATAAACAAGAAATCCATTTACAAGGAAAACTAAACTAGCTATACATAAGTATACACACTTTCAGCACTCTGTGTTTTTCAGTAAGTCTGTCAGTGTTACATATTAACTCTCCTAAATGTCAGTAATGTAATAATGTAACTGGTAATGGAGTTTTTATTTATGTGTTTGTTTACTTATCATTCTGCACTGATGCAGGCAAAAATATTTGAAAATTAATATTTTTTTTCCAGGGCACTTTGGGCAGGAATCAGTTGGACATGAGAAGGTGTGAAACATCCCTCTTCTATAATATCAGTACAGTATTGGTGTGTTTTAATTGGCTTAGAGAATTAGGAAAAGCATCACATGTTTATCATCCACTGTGGTAAGGCAAGGGTCCTGAACACAAATTGGAAGGCTGTCCCCTCTGCCCCCTTCTATAGCCTTTTGTACTTGAGGTACTACCAAATATCCTGAACCTTTTGATCGAAGTAGGCGTGACGGATTATAAAAAAACAAAAGATCTCTCAGGTACTGTGGTGTGAGACCATTAAGTGCTTTATAGGTCAGTAATAGTATTTTATAATCAATGCAAAAATTGACTGGAGCCAATGCAGTGAGGATAAGATAGGGGTGATACAGTATGTTCATATCTTCTGGTTCTAGTTAGGACTCTAGCAGCTGAGTTCTGGACTAACTGGAGCTTGTTTCTGCTCCTACTGGAACATCCAGACAGTAAAGCATTACAATAATCCAACATAGAGGTAACAAATGCATGAACTAGTGTTTCTGCATCATATAATGACATCATATTTCTTATCTTAGCAATATTTCTGAGATGAAAGAAGGCAACCCTTGTGATATTATTTATGTGAGCTTCAGATGAGAGACCGGTATCAATAATCACACCGAGGTCTTTTACTGCTGCACATGATGTAATATAAAGACCATCCAGAGTTACTCTGTAATCAGAAAGTTTACTTCTGGCTATCTGTGGTCCTGGTACAAGATCTTCTGTCTGTCTTAGTAAAGCAGGAGGAAGTTACTGTAGTAAGCGTCCACTGTCTAATGTCCTTAGACAATCTTCAATCTTATTAAGCTGGTGCTTCACATCTGACTGCTGAAACATACTATTCAGTTTAGTTTGAGGCCATGTGCATTATAATTTCCTAGTGGAACTCTTTAAGGTCTACTGCTAGTAGTTCCAACTCATTTCCCATTTGGTTCTCTTAAATTACATTAAATTAATATTAAATTAAATTAGTATTAGGTTCCAATATAAGCTAAAGCCTGGATCACACTGTGCCCATGTGCATGTAACATGAATAACATCAGTCTATTTAAGGATATTTCAGTTGTTAAACACTACTCATATGGGGTTCCTAAAGAATATCAGTGCTATCTAAGTGCTCTCTAAGTTTGAGAGCTTTAATCTCCTTTTCTGTCGATAACTAGTGATAGTAATGAGCCAGGGCTATCAAGTATCACACATTGAGCATTTTGTCATGTTTTCCCACCACACATTGTATCACACAGAAAAACATACTATTTATCATATATTTAATAAGCCGCAGCGCCCAAAATGTATCAGTCTGCACCGCTGTCTCTATGGAACAGGGAAGGAATCAAGCGCATCTCCCCTGGAGTTCTTAGTCGAGCCTGACACTTGTCAGCCAATCAAAAATAGAGGCTACACAATAGCCAATCAGAAAATAGCACTATTGTATCTGGGTAAGATTTAACGCAACAACCAATGAAAAAAAAAGCAGATCCTGGAATTGTTCATCATCATCATCATCCTCGTTCACCCACAGAGAAAAGCACTGGAGCTCTGAGCATCACTTTGAGCACAGAGTCATGATCTCCTGTTGTAATGTTGCAAAACGTTTGACACAAACAATGACATTGTGACTGCTGTTAGAGACGTTTCCCAGATAATCAGCATCAGTTTTTTATGAGTGTCTGTAACTTAGCCAACAGTTTTACAGCCTCTTCACTGACAACACCTGCTCAGAACAAGTAGTCTAGGGCCAGTGGTTCTCAAACTGGGGGCCCTGAGATGGTGCCAGGGGGCCCCGGGTCACTGACAACACCTGCTCAGAACAAGTAGTCTAGGCCAGAGCTGAGCGTGTGTATATGGAAGAGGTAGAACTTATTCCAGCTCCAGCCTCACCAGCACCAAGATCTGCCTATTGAATAAAGTTTATTATTGTTATAATCATTAGTAAGTAATAATATTCTGTGATTTCATGAGTTTTAATGGATAACGAGAACATTTCCAGCTGATCCCAAACATTTGAACACTAGTGTGTGTTCTCTTTCTCAGGTGTTTAATGACCCAATCCATGGTCACATCGAGCTGCACCCCCTGCTAGTGAAGATCATCGATACTCCTCAGTTCCAGAGACTGCGGTATATTAAACAGCTGGGAGGAGCCTACTTTGTGTTTCCTGGAGCTTCACACAACCGATTTGAACACTCAGTAGGGTGTGTATCTGTCTGTGTGAGCCTCAAAGGCTTTAATAACCCATGATCTGTAGTTTTAATTCACTCATAAATCCACTATAATGCTAGACATGTGCAAGCGAGCAAGCTAAAAATAAGTGGCTTAAAGCAGAGTTTAGTAGTTACACACACACACACAAACACACACACACACACACACACACACACACACACACACTCACACACACACACACGACACATGAGAGTGATTGTATACCACATGATGAGTCACATGCTGCATTCATTAATGACTAAAAGTTTTGAGATGGCACGAATGATATGATAATGATATGAGGCTTTTATCCTGATTTTAAAACTAGATATATGTTTGATTATTCATACATTCTGATTTTTCTGTGTTTCAGTGTTGGATATTTAGCAGGTTGTCTCATTAAAACTCTAAGTGAAAAACAGCCAGAGCTTGGCATCACAGAAAAAGACATCCTGTGTGTTCAGATCGCTGGCTTGTGCCATGACTTGGGTGACCACACACACACACATACACACACACACACACACACACACACACACACACACACACACACACACACACACACACACATACACACACACACACACACACACACGCAAACACATTCACACACTCTCACACACACTTTATTTATGTTTCATTGTGTACGACTCATGCTTTTACACATTGAGAAACTGATATCTGGTTCTAATAATAATAATAATAATAATAATAATAATAATAATAATAATATTTATGATATAATATAACATTATTATTATATTATATCATAAATATGATATAATATAATATAATATAATATATGTTTCTGTTTAGTGTTAGTGGTTATAAAGGTCATATTAATGGGGTTATGATGTCCAC
Source organism: Tachysurus fulvidraco (assembly GCF_022655615.1). NCBI lineage: Eukaryota > Metazoa > Chordata > Actinopteri > Siluriformes > Bagridae > Tachysurus > Tachysurus fulvidraco. The sequence continues at coordinate 50,078,767 of NC_062518.1, forward strand.
ATTAAAGACACATTCATATCATTAATCTTGCAATTGTCCACTTTCTCAGGTCACGGCCCATTTTCTCATCTGTTTGACCGCATGTTTATCCCAAGGGTCCGTCCTGAACTGCAATGGGAGGTAAGAACCAAACCACTGGTGAAACACAGATCACAGCAATGTTTCTGCTTTATATTGCTCTAGGGCAGGGGTCGGCAACCTTAAACACTCAAAGAGCCATTTGGACCCGTTTCCCACAGAAAAAATACCACAGGGAGCCACGAAACCCTTTTGACATCTAAAATAAAGATAAAACTGCATATATCGTTTTTTACCTTTATGGAAAGTATAGAAAAAACTGTAGTGTGTTGCATTTATGAAATAAATTAACTGCTACCGATTAAACGCAATTTTATTTCTCCAGTTCAAATATTTTGAACAGTTTGAACTAACCTTAAGAAAAAAGACGCTGGGTTGAAGTTTACTTTCGAATAAAATGTTTAATATATAATTGAGTCCTTCGTATTCATGACCAGGGCCCTCAAGTTTTGAAGACAGGCAAGCATGACCTCTCCAACCCCTCACTTTTTTTCATTGCATTTTGCGTTAAATCTTTCCCAAATAGTGCTATTATCTGATTGGCTATTGTGTAGCCTCTTTTTTGATTGGCTGATAAGTGTCAGGCTCGACTAAGTACTGAGATGCGCTTGATTCCTGCCCGGTTCCATAGAGACAGCGGTGCGGACTGATACATTTTGGGCGCTGCGGCTTATTAAATATATGATAAATAGTCAAAAAGTTTTTCTGCGTGAGAATATGATGTGCGGCGGGAGAGCGTGAGAAAAGACCGAAATGCGTGACTGTCACTCTCAATGCGTGACACTTGACAGCCATGCGTGACATAAAAAATGTAACTTGCCGGCTGCAGCAAACCAAAACTGCGCCTGCTTCTGTGTGTCGGATTTCGCAAGTCGGAAGTTATGCCGCATATTTTGAGCGACCAAAAAAATAAAAAATTAAAAATTAAACACGGTTTATTTTAATGTTACAAGAGCATCTTGATCTTAGAATTTAGAATTACGTTTTTTTTTTAAACTAACTAACAAAAATAAAAAATTTAAATTAAATATTTATTTTCCAAATCTACAGGGAACCGCAGCAGAGGGATGAAAGGGCCACTTGCGGCTCCAGAGCATACTTGCATACAGGGGTTGCCGACCCCTGCTCTAGGGCTACAGAGGGTTATCAGTTAAGCAGCTAGATCGAGTAGAAAAGAATAAAGAACAATAATTATTGAAATCCTATGAAACAAGTAGCGCGCCTGAATGTGTACGATGTAGTGCAGGTTCATTATGTTCTGTTCCACCGTTTTTTCATTGCAGCATGAAACTGCATCAGTGAAAATGTTTGAGCATCTGGTGAAGGAGAATAACCTGGAGGATATGATGATGAAAGATTATGGTCTTTCTAACAAAGACCTCGAATTTATCAAAGAACAAATTGCAGGACCTTTGAAACCCTCTGCACAAGACAAGGTAGAGAATTTTCTTATCAATTTTGTTCACAAGGTGAAACATTGCAGCTTAACCGATTTCTGGAACTCTTTTTTCTTTAGTGGCCCTACAGTGGAAGACCTGAGGAACAGTCCTTCTTGTATGAGATTGTGGCAAATAAGAGGACTGGCATTGATGTGGACAAGTGGGATTATTTCGCAAGGTGAGTGTGTCAATAAGATGAACTTTGTTTTATTTATAAGATATATTAATGTTACTGTATTGAAGTTTATTTATATTAGTGTTAACATATAGAGTCACATATCACTCAATCATTTTAATTGTGGCCTAATGTTTAGAGAGTTTGACTCCTAACCCTAAGGTTGTGGGTTCGAGTCTGGGGCCAGCCTCAACTGAGGTGATCTTGAGCAAGGCACCTCCCCTAACCCCCAGCGCATTGGGTTAAATGCAGAGAACGAATTCTGAGTATGGGCCACCATACTTACTGTAGCCATACAGTCACTTTAACTTTATAATGAACTAAAGCTAACTACACTGGGGCAGCAAGATGCTAACACTAGAATACAGATAAAAATATACCAGTTCCTAAAGTCAAAGGTCTTTTATATACACATTGTCCATCTGAACAGAGACTCGTATCACCTGGGACTCAAGAACATCCCAGACTACCAGCGTTTCCTAAAAATGGCCAGAGTGTGTGAGGTCAATGGGAAGAAGATCATCTGTGCCAGAGACAAGGTACAGTATGCTCCTTGCCCACAATGCACAGAGCTTTTAACTTAAACACACATTTTGAATCCACCAAAATATTTTTACAATGCATGAAGCCAATTTTATGTAGCACACAACATTAAACAGGTGACTATGAAGATCTTACATGTTAACTTTATTATCCTAAAATTATTTTACTGTTTCATATAATTGTCCTTTGATGTCTACATGATTACAAATTAGTGCTTATTGAAATCTATGCTAACAGCTGCAGTACTTCATTCTTTACTTTTTTTTACTGTAAATACTCATGTTTTCTTCTAATACTGCGGTGTTTATAAAGCTCAATATTCAAAAGCGGGGGTCACGGTGGCTTAGTGGTTAGCACGTTCGCCTCACACCTCCAGGGTTGGGGGTTCGATTCCCACCTCCGCCTTGTGTGTGTGGAGTTTGCATGTTCTCCCCGTGCCTCGGGGGTTTCCTCCGGGTACTCCGGTTTCCTCCCCCGGTCCAAAGACATGCATGGTAGGTTGATTGGCTTCTCTGGAAAATTGTCTGTAGTGTGTGTGTGTGCCCTGCGATGGGTTGGCACTCCGTCCAGGGTGTATCCTGCCTTGATGCCCGATGACGCCGGAGATAGGCACAGGATCCCCGTGACCCGAGAAGTTCGGATAAGTGGTAGAAAATGAATGAATATTCAAAAGATTTAAAAATTTTAATTATGATTTTTTTTAAGTTGATAGTACCATGCTTTGTAAGATCAGGGACCCATGCAAACATTTCACATTAGATGGATCATTGCCACTATAGATGATATCCTTCTACCTTCCTATTCAGTGCTGTATGAACGGAGTATAGAGCCACTGACAGTATTTAAATGTGTATATGAGCAAACTGGTTTTTCACTCAAACTGTGGTATGTCAGGAAATTTACTAGCAAGAATCGGGCTTCTGTCTATTGTTGACTATAATGCAAAACTGTTGATGCAGTTTTTGCTGGTGTTATTCATTTTGCCATGACACAATATGAATGTAATGACACGAGATCTACTGTGAGTAGCTTGAGGAGTAAGGCTCACTTTCCCTTTTCTACAGGAAGTCCATGATTTATATGACATGTTTCACACAAGACACTCCCTACACCGCAGAGCCTATCAGCACAAAGTGACCAAGATCATTGAGGAAATGTGAGTATTATTAACATAAATATCTAAAATGTTTCTAGTACTAATATGAAGAATCTGTGGGGTTTTTGTTTGCCTGATAAAAGAGGTTTAATGTTGCAATTAATCTCCAGTTTCATACCCATAATTTCTGGTATGATGTGTTTTAGTGTGTCAAAGTAGTGACTTAAAACTCTTGAATGGGTTAGGTGTCCAGTTAGAGAAACCAGATTTAATATCAATATTTAATATTTAATACACTGTGATACTGATACAGTGTCCCAACTAATTTGAGTTAGCCTTCACTATCCCATCTATTAAGTGGTGACTTCTCTAAACTTTGTACAAAAGAAATTTGTTGGGTTTGCAGAAGTAACTTCTCAAATATAAAGCTGCTCTGATACATGAACACCGATTATGTCTGCATCTGCATGTGCAGATACAGAATAAGGCACTATAAAAGGCACTATAAAAGGGGGCCACAGATTTGCCTGAGAAGGCACTGCATCCTTCTAGTTAAGGGGTAGTAGTTCAACTATTGGCAAGGGAAATGTGTTTGGACAGCTTGACAGCAAGAAGATGATAGAGAAACAGATGATCAGTAGTGGTGGTGGCATGGCACAGCTAGGGGTAACCTTAGGTCTGCCTCAAGCAGTATTATATTGAGCTTAAAAAACAGTTTGTACATATATGTTTGTACTGCTGGCTTATGATCTCACACCTCTGTTTGATATGTGACCGTTGTATAAAATAATCACACTGTAGGATAACAGAAGCCTTGGTCAAAGCCGATCCTTACATTCTGATCCAGGGATCCTCTGGAAAGATGTACAAAATGTCAGAGGCCATAGATGACATGGAGGCCTACACCAAGCTCACAGGTCAGATAATCTAAACTTTGAAACTAACAAACCATCGTGACATATCTCCACAATACACAGTGGGCCTGTTCAGTTTCATGAACTTCCGCAATATACACCCCAAATGTAATATACGGGGAGTCTCAAAACTCTCAGTGTGTAGGTGCAAATACAGAGTACAAAGTTAATTACAGAGCAGCTTCGACAGGACCGACATTCCTTTGCATCCTTGTGAGAGCATTTCCAATCAGCCATGAGAACGATGTCAATGCATTCTTTTTCATTCTTAAAGGCTATTTGAAAATAATAAGTATGAAGAAAAAACAGACTAAGTATGAAACTTTTTTGAAAGCCATTGTGCTAAGCTTTAATGTAAAATGTGTAAATTATTAAACTCTATTGTATCTTTATTGGCCTAACACCTGCTGGCCCATTATTGTATTTTGCAATAAATGTAAGTGTGTGTGTGTGTGTGTGTGTGTGTGTGTGTGTGTGTGTGTGTGTGTGTGTGTGTGTGTGTGTGTGTGTGTGTGTGTGTGTGTGTGTGTGTGTGCGTGTGGCCATGACCTTTTCAACATAATGTCCTCTTTACCGCTTCACAGATAACATCTTTGAGCAGATCCTGTACTCCTCTAATCCAAACCTGTCTGAAGCTCAAACCATCATGAAGAATATTCTCTGCAGAAAATTGTACAAGTGTGTGGGACAGACGATACCTGAAAAAGCTCTTAATTTGACAGAGGTCAGAGGTCTATTTACCAATACCTAATTGTTTCCCACCTGCTAATGCATAATAAAATTTTTATTATTAGAATTTATACTTGAAGAAGTCAACATGCATGTTCATATTGGTAATAAAGACAACAGATGCTCGGAGAGAAGTCCTGTTGTAGCAACAAAAACCCAGGAACTCTGGGACTAAAGTCAAGCATGGCATTTAATACACAATGTGAAAATGAATAATCTATAGTTTGCAAATCAAATCAAATTTTAATTGTCACATACACATACATACAGGGTACGACATGCAGTGAAATGCTTTTTGAATCTGTCCGGTATTTAAGCATAAAAGGAATGCAATTAGGGGTAAAAATAAATATAACAAAACCAAAAGGAGATAAATAAATAAAAAGTAAAAACTATATAAAAACTATATAAAATATGAAAATATAAGTGAACAAATAATGTAAATACATATACATAAATATACATATTCACAAATGCATATGGTTTTTAATGATAAATGATAAATATATTTTAATTGTAATGGTTTTTAATGCAGATGATAAATACATTTTTTATAGGAAGCATTGGCCAAAGAAGTGGCTGAGTCCAAACCTGATGACACTGAGGTTGTCCTGAAAGCTGAAGATTTCATAGTCAGCGTATGAAAACAACAACAAAAAAAAACTAATACTTTATTTTACACTTTGATAATTAGAATTTGAGGATTTTGGACTCACTTTTAATAATCTGGCAGGTATTTGGTATTGATTATGGCAAGAAGGAGAAAAACCCCATCGACAACGTCTACTTCTACTGCAAGCACAACCCCACTGAAGCCTTTCAGATCCGCAAGGAACAGGTACAGTACATATAAGGTGTCATTTACCTGCAAGACTCCATTAACCTTTCCACAAATATCTGTTGGGACTTTAACAGCTTTACACACACACTCATTTATGTATATACATAAGTTGTATAAACTGTTATGGACTCAGTTACTGGGTGGCTGCTGCCCAGTCCTCTGGGCAACGAGTGGTGTTGAAATGTTTAAGAGATCATGTCTAGTGAGTGTCCACTGGATTCCTATTGGTGGTATGTGTTGGTGCTTTTGAAGATGATCACACAGTCTTTGTTTCCCATCGAAAAGCTTACGCTTCTAATTCTGTGTACCTGTTAGTTATGAAATAAAATGTTTGCACTGATGTGCAAATGTCTTTTGTAGGTGTCCAAACTGCTGCCGGACAGATTTTCTGAGGAGCACATCATTCTTTACTGCAGACAGACAGATAAACTGGCAGATGCAAAGAAATACTTTCAGCAGTGGTGTAAGACGAAGAATTTGAAACCTCGGGTAAGATTCACCTCCTCCACCATGTGTGTGTTTAAGTAAATGTTGAATGAATATTCTGATAACTGCCTGAGCCTGGAGAGTAAAAGGTAAGGGGTTCTTAGAGACCAGCATGCACTAACCTGACAGCAGAGATCTCTCCCTTTGGGCTCATAATTAAAAACTTCTCCTAGCCCCTGTAATGAACAGCAAGTGTTTTCATGTAGTGGTTTAAAGGCATGGATGCTGTATAGTGTGTTCCAAACTGTTGGTGTAAATACCCCTTATATGTGTGTTTTTTTTTGTTTGTTTGTTTGTTTTTTGTGAAGGATGCTAATGTTTTAGTTCAAGAACTTACTCCTGCCAAGAAAACTCAAAATGAAGAACAAGGAGATGCAGAGGAAAAAGTTCGGGTAAAGAAAGCCCTCTTTTAAACACCAGGCACGGACAACAGTGTTGAAGCCAATTCAACCAATTCTCCTGTTAAAGGTTTAAATTGATTATAAACTGAATTTTAAACTGACTTAAACTCTATCTTGGGGTCATAACGTATATACTTCCATTACTTGTTAGTTGTATTTAGGGTAGGAAAACTGTTGTCTTCTATTGCTTTACAAAATAATTATTTTTACTTTAATCACTTTCTTTCACATGGTCATGTAAAAGATTTACCTTCATGTAGGGACTTTCTGACATTTAAGACTTTCTATTAAGTTTACTTGGTGATGTGTCTTAAAGAAATTTAATTTAAGGCTAATAAATTCTCTGGTTTCATCTTATTCAGTGTGTGAATCTTTACTGATTTACTGGTGTCAGCATATTAAATACTGAGGTATCTGAATATTTATAGATACTGAACAATCAGTCTACAACAGGAATGGTAAAATAGTAAGAGTACTAAAATCTTTTTGATCTTCTGTGAGATTGAGAAACAGGTTTGATATTTGAAAAAGCTTCAGATGTTTCACAGATTTGTTCAGTTCTACCTGAATCTCCAGGACTGGGACCACACACTAGACCAACACATTTTTTTACATTCTGATGTAAACACATTGATTCTGACAAAAACAACACTGGTTCTGAGGTAAACATCGCTGGTTCTGAGGTAAACACCGCTGGTGTCAGGACCTGGTCGGAGGTGGCTTGGAGACAGAACCGTATGCAGCATAGCTTCAAATGAAAGGGGTTTAATACAGGAGGAAGACAAACATAAACCACACTACACAGGGAACTAACAATATTATACACAATGGGGAACAGGTGTGATGACCGGGAGGAGCAGACGACGATGGAGCAATCACGTGACACAAACAAACACAAACGCACATGGCCATAAGTCTGCACGGATTCATGATGGATCCGTGCTGATTAATCCCTGACAGCTGGTTTTGAGGTAAACACCGCTGGTTCTGAGGTAAACACCGCTGGTTCTGAGGACACTTTAACTCTGGACTTGCACAGCACAGTGCCACTTTATACACTATTTACACACCATACTGCACCCGGACACTTTAAGGACAATCTTTAAAAACCATACACCTTTATGTATATGTATATTTATGCATATGTATATACTTTCCTTCATTCATATTTTTATATAGTTTTCTTATATAGTTTATACATATTATTTTATGATACATATAATACATATAATATTTAATTTTTTGCCTTTTTATACTTTTTTTTTATATTTTTTTATTCTTATACCGGACAGTTGCATAAAGCATTTCACTGCATGTCATACCCTGTATTTATGTGTATGAGACAAATAAAATTTGATTTGATTTGACTCTGAGGTAAACACACTTATTCTGAGGTAAAGACACTGATTCTGAGGTAAACACACTTATTCTGAGGTAAACACACTGATTCTGAGGTAAACACACTGATTCTGAGGTAAACACACTGATTCTGAGGTAAACACCACTGATTCTGATTTAAACAAAACTGATTTTGATGTAAACACCACTAATTCTAACGTAAACACTGATTCTGACATAAACAACACTGATTCTGACGTAAACACACTGATTCTGAGGTAAACACCACTGATTCTGAGGTAAACACCACTGATTCTTATGTAAACACCACTGATTCTGAATTAAACATCACTGATTCTGAATTAAACAAAATTGATTCTGATGTAAACACCACTGATTCTGATGTAAACAACACTGATTCTGATGTAAACACTGATTCTGACGTAAACACTGCTAATTCTGATGTAAACAACACTGATTCTAAGGACACTTTAACTCTGGACTTGCACAGCACAGTGCCACTTTATACACTATTTACACACCATACTGCACCTGGACACTTTAAGGACAATCTTTAAAAACCATACACATTTATGTATATGTATATTTATGCATATGTATATACATTTTCTTAATCTATATTTTCATATTTTTATATAGTTTTCTTATATAGTTTATACTTTATTATTTTATTCTTATTTTATTTTTTGCTTTTTTATACTTTTTTTAAATATTTTTTATTCTTATACCGGACAGTTGCATAAAGCATTTCACTGCATATCGTACCCTGTATTTATGTGTATGTGACAAATAAAATTTTATTTGATTTGACTCTGAGGTAAACACACTTATTCTGAGGTAAACACCACTTATTCTGAGGTAAACACCACTGATTCTGAGGTAACACAATTATTCTGAGGTAAACACCGCTGATTCTGAGGTAAACACACTGATTCACGATGAGGATGGGTCCCGCATGAGTCCGGTTCCTCTCAAGGTCTCTTCCTTTACCAATCAATTTGATTGGTTCCCGGCACGAGATCGACGAATGAGAGCACAAGTGGATGTATCCCATGAGCTGATTGGCTGCGCATCATTGCATCCTCTCCGAGCTCCTTCCCTTGTTGTATCTCGCCACTCTCGTTCACGTTGTCAACTGTGTCTTGCGTATCTTAGTGTTGTGTTCGAAATTAACTTTTCGTTAAGCCCTTACAATGCCTCCTAAGCGCTGTGCCTCTGAGAAAGATTCCTCTAGTGAGCCCAAGAGGAAAAGGAAGATGATGACCATCAGTGAAAAGGTCAAACTTTTAGATATGTTAAAACAGGGGAGAAGTTATGCCGCGGTGGCACGCCATTATGGAGTGAATGAATCGACAGTTTAAATATACATATTTTAAACATTCTGGTACCCACACACTGAAATTCCTGGGCGGCCAATCCTACTTCGCAGATTTTCACCTACCGCAAGGGGTTCCAGTCCCCATTAACCGCAATAAACAAGGGATCACTGTATAGATGAAGGAATAATGTATAAACATATGCATAAATATACATATACATAAATGTGTATGGTATATGAAGATTGTCCTTAAAGTGTCCAGGTGCAGTATGGAGTGTAAATAGTGTATAAAGTGGCACTGTGCTGTGCAAGTACAGAGTTGAAGTGTCCATAGAATGTCCAGGTGCAGTGTGGTGTGTAAGTAGTATGTGGAATGTATAAAGTGGCACTGTGCTGTGCAAGTCCAGAGATAAAGTGACAGTGGCAGTCCAGAATTGAAGTGTCATTGCGAAAGAAGGTGGCTGCATAGAACAGTGGGGATGGAGAAAGAGGTCCAGTGCTAGATCCTGGGTGTCTCCTGGTTTAATCTCCAAATGGCCTGCGGGAAGAAGCTTCTCCTCATCCTCTCTGTGTTTTCTTTCAGGGAGTGGAAGCATTTTCCTGAACGCAACAAAGAAAAGAGTCCATTGTTGGGATGGCTGAGATCTTTTGCAACCTTCCTGGCTCTGGTCTGGCATCGCGTGCTGTAGATGTCCTGCAGGTCAGGGAGCTCAGTGTGGATGGTACGTTCAGCTGACCGCGCCATCCTCTGGAGGGCTCGCCTGTCCCGCATGGTGCTGTTCCAGAACCAGGAAGTGATGCTACCCGTCAGGACGCTCTCAATGGTGCAGGTGTAGAAGGTCTTTAGCACCTGAGAGGGTAGTCTGAAGTCCCTCCAGCGTCTCAGATGGTACAGACGCTGCCGGGCCTTCTTCACCAGGGTGTTAATGTGACAGGACCAAGACAGGTCCTGTGTGATCTGCTGAAGTCCACTATCAACTCTTTAGTCTTGCTGACTTTCAGGAGAAGATTGTTCTCCTTGCACCATCTCTCCAGGTTTTTAGTCTCCTGTAGGTAGGCTGTCTCGTCGTTGTTGGAGATCAGGCCCACCACAACAGTGTCGTCAGCAAACTTGATGATGGTGGTGGAGTTGGAAGTGGCCACACAATCATAGGTGTACAGTGAGTACAGCAGGGGGCTCAGAACACAACCCTGGGGGGCTCCAGTGCTGAGGGTGAGGGTGGATGATGTGTGTTTGCCCACCTGTACAGCTTGTGGTCTGTCTGTCAGGAATTTGGAGATCCACTGACACAGTGGCAGGCTGAGTCCCAGGACCTCCAACTTAGAGGTGAGCGTGGAGGGAATTATGGTGTTAAATGCTGAACTGTACTCCACAAACAGCATTTTCACATAATTCCCTTTTCTACAGTCCAGGTCGCTCATCGTGGAGTGGAGAAGATGAGCAATGGCGTCCTTAGTAGAGCGGTACGAGTAGAGCAGTGTGAGAACTGTAGTGGATCCAGTGTGTCTGGTAGTGATGCAGTGATGAAGTCTCTGACAAGTCTCTCGAAGCACTTCATCACTACTGAGGTCAGAGCTACAGGCCGTTGAGGCAGGCGGGTTGGGGTTTCTTCGTGACAGGAACAATGGTTGACTGCTTGAAGCATGAGGGGACAACAGACTGTTCCAGTGAGAGGTTGAATATCTCAGTGAACACCAGTGCTAGCTGATCAGCACAGGCTTTCAGAACCCGACCTGTGATGCCACCTGTCCTGCTGCCTTCCTGGTATTCACTCTCCTGAATGCCCTCCTCACGTCATTCTCTGAGATGGTGAATGTGTTTACCTCTCCAGCTCTCTCAGCGTGCATGCTGTTTGTGTCGCTAGTGTCGCTAGTGTTGTTAGCTGCAGCCTCAAAGCAAGCGTAAAAGGTGTTTAGCTCGTCTGCCAGAGAAGCGTCTGCATTCCCCATTCAAGAAGCAGGTGTTCGATAGTCCGTAATGTTCCTTAGTCCCTGCCACAGGCTCCTAGAGCCATCATGTTGGAACGCATGCATGTTCCTTCTCCGTTCTGCGCACACTGTAAGACGCAGCCTTGTACTAATTCATGCCCCCGGTGGTGAGCCCCATATTGTAGGCAGCGGAGCGGGATCTCAGAGCATCGCGGATGGTTTTGTCCACCCACGGCTTCTGGTTGGGAAACGTTCTGATGGTGGTTTTCTGCATCGTATCATCCGCTAGTTTCCCTACGAATCCCACAACTGCTTCCGTAAACATGTTGACGTCATCAGAGCTGCGCCTGCACATGTACCAGTCTGCGTCATCCAGAGCGTCCTGCAGAGCGGCCACCAATTGGTCAGTCCAGCACGCGACTTCCCTCTGAACTGGAACTTCCTGTTTCAGCCTTTGTTTGTAAACAGGCATGAGGAAGATGGCGGCATGGTCCGATTTCCCAAACGGTGGATGTGATTGTCCCTTGTAGCTGTTTTTGAACGTTGTGTAGCAGTGGTCCAGTGTTCTTTTGCCCATGGTGGGGCAGGTAATGTGCTGCTGAAAGTTTGGTAGCGCGCGTTTGAGGTTGGCACTATTAAAATCTCCCACCACAATGAGTGCAGCGTCCCGATGCTGTGTTTGGTGTAACATTAGTGTGTCATGTAAGTCCCATACTGCATTGTCTGTGTCCGCTTGAGGTGGAATATAAACGGCACTGACTATAACCGAGCTGAAGTCCCGAGGTAGAAAGAAGGCCGACATTTTATGGTCGGTAGCTCCAGATTTGGTGTGCAGGAGTGTGTAAGAGAAACGATGCTCACGCTGTCGCACCAGTGGTTGTTCACCATCAGACACACTCCACCGCCCCTTGACTTGTTCAGTGATCTGTCCATGCGATGAACCGAGAAAAACTTGCCCCGGTGGATGGCGTGGTCTGGAACCGATGGGATCAGCCATGTCTCGGTGAAGCAGAGAAGGTTGCAGTCCCAAATGTCCCTCTGGAACTTGACCCTTTCCCTGAGGTTATCGAGCTTGTTTTCCAGAGACTGGACGTTGGCTAACAGGATACTAGGACTGCGGTAAAGTTGGTTTTATATTCACACATCCTCGAACCGCCACCTTATTGTGGTGGAGGGGTTTCTGTGCCTGAATGATCCTAGGAGCTATGTTGTCTGGGGATTTTTGCCCCTGGTAGGGTCTCCCAAGGCAAACAGGTCCTGGGTGAGAGGCCAGACAAAGAGCGGTTCAAAAAGCCCCTTATGAATAATTTAAAATCAAGGTCCGTGACGTCGCCCGGTATGGCGCAATCGGGGAGCCAGCCCCGGGGAGCCAGGCCTCACCTTGCTGGGTGGAATGAGCCTGAGCTGGTGCAGGAGGCTGAGAGATACCGACTAGAGATAGTTGGGCTCGCCTCCGCACACAGCTTGGGCTCTGGAACCCAACTCCTTGTGAGAGGCTGGACTCTCTACTACTCTGGAGTTGCCCATGGTGAGAGGTGGCGGGCTGGTGTGGGCTTGCTCATAGCCCCCCAGCTCAGTCACAATGTGTTGGAGTTCACCCCGGTGAATGAGAGAGTCGTTTCCCTGCGCCTTCGGGTCGGGGAGAGGTCTCTCACTGTTATTTTTGCTTATGGGCCAAATGGCAGTGTAGAGTACCCGACCTTCTTGGCGTCTCTGGGAAGGGTGCTGGAAAGTGCTCCGACAGGGGACTCCGCCGAGTGGTGTTCTGTTTTTGGGCTTCTGTGCTAGTCACAGTTTGTCCATAATGAACACATGTTAAAGCATAAGGGTGTCCATCAGTACACGTGGCACCAGGACACCTTAGGTTGGAGGTCGATGATTGACTTTGTGGTTGTTTCATCTGACCTCCGGCCGTATGTCTTGGACACTCGGGTAAAGAGAGGGGCGGAGCTGTCAACTGATCACCAAGTGGTGATGAGTTGGATTCGATGGCGGGGGAGGAAGTTGGACAGACTTGGCAGACCCAAACGTACTGTGAGGGTCTGCTGGGAACGTTTGGCAGAGTCTCCGGTCAAAAAGATCTTCAACTCCCACCTCCGGCAGAGCTTCAACCAGATCCCGAGGGAGGTTAGAGACATTGAGTCTGAGTGGACCATGTTCTCCACCTCCATTGTCGACGCGGTTGCTCGACAATGGAGGCCGTAAGGTCTCCGGTGCCTGTCATGGTGGCAATCCCCGTACCCGGTGGTGGACCCCGGAAGTAAGGCATGTCATCAAGCTGAAGAAGGAGTCCTATCAAGCCTGGTTGGCTCGACAGACTCCGGAGGCAGCTAAGAGGTAACGGAGGGCCAAGCGAGCTTCAGCCCGGCTGGTTGCGGAGGCGAAAACTCGGGTCTGGGAGGAGTTTGGTGAAGCCATGGAGAAGGACTATCGGTTGGACACTGTTTACAGTGGGAGTGGGAATCTGCTGACTTCGACTGGGGACATTCTCGGACGGTGGAAGGAGTACTTCGAGGATCTCCGCAGTGGCCGAGGGCTCAGTTGTGGACTCGTCAATCCACCCAGCTGAGGTCACTAAGGTAGTTGAGAAGCTCCTCAGTGGCAAGGCACCAGGGGGTGGATGAGATCTGCCCCGAATACCTCAAGTCTCTGGATGTTGTGGGGCTGTCTTGGTTGACACGCCTCTGCAACATCGCGTGCCGGCTGGGGACAGTGCCTCTGGACTGGTAGACTGGGGTGGTGGTCCCTCTGTTTAAGAAGGGGGACCGGAGGGTGTGTTCTAACTACAGGGGGATCACACTCCTCAGCCTCCCCGGAAAAGTCTATGCCAGGATACTGGAGAAGAGAATTCGGCCGATAGTCGAACCTCGGATTCAGGAGGAACAATGTGGGTTTTGTCCCGGTCGTGGAATACTGGACCATCTTTATACCCTCACCAGGTTACTGGAGGGTGCATGGGAGTTTGCCCAACCTGTCCGCATGTGCTTTGTGGATTTGGAGGGCATTCGACTGTGTCCCTCGTGGTGACCTGTGGGGGGTGCTCTGGGAGTATGGGGTCCGGGGCCCTCTGCTAAGGGCTGTCCGGTCCCTATATGAGCGGAGCAGGAGTTTGGTTTACATAGCCGGCAGTAAGTCAGACTTGTTCCCAGTGCATGTTGGACTCCAACAGGGCTGCCCTTTGTCACTGGTCCTGTTTATTATTTATATGGACAGGATTTCTAGGTGCAGTCGGGGGCCGGAGGGAGTCTGTTTTCGGGACCACCGGATTTCATCTCTGCTTTTTTGCAGATGATGTTGTCCTTTTGGCATCCTCAAATCAGGACCTTCAGTGTACACTGGGATGGTTTGCAGTGTGAAGTGTGAAGCGGCGGGGATGAGAATCAGCACCTCCAAGTCCGCGACCATGGTTCTCAGCTGGAAACGGGTGGCTTGTCCCCCTCAGGTTGACGGAGATCTCTTGCCTCAAGTGGAAGAGTTCAAGTATCTTGGGTTCTTGTTCACAAGTGAGGAAGGATGGAGCGGGAGATCGACAAGCGGATCTTCTGCAGTGATTCGGTCAATATACCGGTCTGTTGTGGTGAAGAAATAGCTGATCCGCAAGGCGAAGCTCTCCATTTACCAGTCGATCTACGTTCCTACCCTCACCTATGGTCATGAGCTTTGGGTCATGACCGAAAGGACAAGATCCTGGATACAGGCGGCAGAAATGAGTTTCCTCCGCAGGGTGGCTGGGCGCTCCCTTAGAGATAGGGTGAGGAGTCACTCGGGAGGAGCTCAGAGTAGAGCCGCTGCTCCTCCTCATTGAGAGGAGTCAGCTGAGGTGGCTTGGGCATCTGTTTCGGATGCCTCCCAAACGGGAGGAGGCCCCGGGGAAGACCTAGGACACGCTGGAGGGACTATGTCTCTCGGCTGGCCTGGTAACACCTTGGTATTCCCCCAGAAGAGCTGGAGGAAGTGTCTGGGGAGAGGAACCTCTGGCCATCCCTGCTTAGTCTGCTGCCCCGTGACCCGGCCCTTCAATAGCTTTGTTAATGTGCATTTAAAAATGATCCTTACAATTAATTTTCAATACTGACTATAATAAGCAGTAAGTACAAACCATTTTTCTGCAGAAGTCGATGTGTTTATAAAGTTTAAAAACACATTTATGCCTATGGAATGATGTAACGTCATCACCACCTTAGGGACCATCTACAAATTACATGCTTTTATTGAAAACGTTCCAGAGCATGTTGATGTATGAAATGTTTATGATTTATATATGTAATAAACAGTTTGTGCCTAGAGTGTATTTTTTTGTTTTTGTTGTTGTTTTTTATTATTTTGTTATTACTGTGTTATTTACTGTGGTTTCTTTAATGACACATTATTAAGTTCAATAGCTTTTAAAACCTGTTACGGGTCGCCGTGCCGTGCACGGCACGGAAGTCAAAGTGGCCACTAGGGGATGACCCAGAAACAAGCTTCAATTCAACTTTAAAGCATCAAATCCTCCAAAAACACGAAAAAACCTATTTACCTAGTAAAGTTTATACTCTCAATATTTTTTTAAGCCCACACACAAAGCATAATATGATTCACAGCCTTCATACAATTAGAAAAAAATTTTGGACAAAACTGACCTAGGTGGCGCTAGATCGTTTTTTCCCTTACCTTTAGGCGCGTCTCTTTCTTCACTGGGGTAATATATTCCAACACAAATAATCCACAAAAATCCACACAGGTCCAAGGAATTGAAATCTGTAAGCCTTTTAATCCAAAACGCTCTGGTCGCGCCGCAAATATTCCGTTAGTGTTCTGAAAACTGGAAACAGAAGTGCGCCATCATCTCGTTTTGCCGCTCTAACTCCTAATTGGGATATTCAAATTCAAAGTCTACATCATTTATTTATAGCCCAGGTCCTAACGAATCAAATAAGCCCTCATTTGAGCCAATCGGTGCTTGTATGGCAGAGATAGACGGCTGAGAAGCCAATGATGGCATGACCTCATTTTTTGGGAACCCGCCTTTGACTGAAAGGCCTCCTTCCAATAGCAATGAAATGGGCTGGGACCTATACAGCTGTTTAGCCAATAAGCAGACGATTCCAACGGTATGCGGCATGCCGTATGTTCTTTGCCTGTGTCTGCGTGAACTGGATGCGCAGAAGAATTCTTGCGTAATCCCTGACCTTTTGTCCCTCTCACAGCTCAGGGTGTCAAGTTACAGGCCTGTTTTCACACCAGAGTGATAGAGAGAGAGTCTAGGCTTATTTATGGCTTGTCAGACTGAGCCTGCAGCCTTTTATTTCAAAGTTATATAGTAAACAAGTACACAAAAACGTTGCACCCGACGACCAGGGCCGTAGAAAAATATTCATATAAAATCCATTTTTGTGTCTTTTGACTTGAATTTTTTTTGGTGAAAGCCAAGACATGTGGCTATGACTCTCAGTTGTTATTTTGTCCCTAGCATGTTCCAGAAAAATAAGATTAATCAGTTTATCAGGTAAACAACCCAGGCAGAAATGAAAACCTTCCATTCTAGCCCTGTAACTTTGTGCCAGTAAGGCCTAGAATCAATCTGTTTCTGAAACTAGAGAATCTCTTCTTTCAAATCAGATCAGGCTCACCCCTGTGTGTCAAAGTATGTGGGAGCTGTACCACTTTTTGTTGGGCAAGTCATGTAGGCAAAAATCGTGCCATAGGGGGCGAGATCCTTAACAGGCTTGATGGACTGGACCTGGACACGTCGGAAAATCTTAACTTCACCCTAATAAACATACTACAGCTCTTTATTGTGCAGCAATTTTCCTCATGTGGTCAATTTCCCCCACTTCATAGTGTGTTGTATCGGTTCTTTCTTTGACAACATTTAGTTCAATAGATTTTAAACAGCTGGATGACTATTCTGGAACATGTTGAAAAATATTTATTTGACCCTAAAGAACACACTACAAGTCTTTAATGTGCTATTATTTACTCTAGATGTTCACCTCAATTCAATTCAATTCAAGTTTATTTGTATAGCACTTTTTACAATGGGCTTCGTCTCAAAGCAGCTTTACAGAACATAAACATAGAACAGAAGTTAAACATAAGGAGAAAAACGAATTTATATAGTAAAAAATTTTCACTTTCTATCATCACTGTATTCTATGGGGTTCTCCAATGGCACAGCATCCAGTTCAATAACTTTTGAAAAGAGGCACACACCACTCCAAAACAAGTTGCTAAATATTTATTTGACCCTAAAGAACATACTACAAGTCTTTAATGTGCTGTTATTTACTCTAGATGTTCAATTTCTACAATCATTTTTTAATTCCGGTTTCTTCCAGTTCAATGTCTTTTGAAGGAAGACACTTACTTACCCAGTACCTAGATACTAGGTAAGGGAGCACGGTGTGTGTATCCCCTCAGCCTGTTCCTGACGCCGGCTCGTTTCCCTCGCGGACACTGGTGTGGGTCGTGTCTTTTATTATTGTAATTAGTATCATTATTATTGTCATTATTATTATTTAGTTAACACTGAGGTCATATTCTGGATTCTGATTGGTCAGAAGGTTTTATTATAAATGTGCTGCAGTTTTCTGTTTTCTGTCAGTGTTTAATATCAGTCATTCCTTTAAAAAAGTAATAAATAAATAAATTAAATTAAAAAGCAGTTGCTTTGGTGTAAATGGATTTAACCTCTGGAGAAAGTTGTGTATTACGCATTGTGTGTTTTAAGGTAAAACACCCAGACTGTTTCCTCCTCACACTGTTGACAAGTGATTAGTAAAGAATTGTCATCACATCTGGGTAACTGATGGAATCATGAGCTAAACCTGTTTGTTTTACTTGTATAACCATAAGGAAGTGTTTTATTGAGAGCTACACAATACAGGTAGTGCTGCAACGTGTCATCAGGTTACAGTGTAGGAGAATTTAGGAGTGTTTATTACAATGTGGGTTTCAGTCTGTTTCTAAATAAAATATTAACTTCATGTGTTTCCTTTCAGTTCAACCAAGATGTCCATCTTGGACATGATGGTATGGGGAGTCCAAGTTCCTCAGGAAAGCCAAGGAGAACCCGTTCGTCCCTAATGGTGAGACATACATGTGCTGATCATCAGTTATATACCACAATACATACAGAAATGTGAATGTGGAACACAGCAGAAATGTCAAAATACTGCCTCCTGTGGTGATAATGATGAGGACAGTAATGAGGGTGGTGAAGGTATGATCATGGTGACAGAGATGATGTTGGAGATGATGGTTATGTCTGTGATGACAGATATGGTGGTGGTCATGATGATGATGACGTTAACGATGTTGTTTCCACAGGGATGGCCGGTTCTCTTTGCCATTGTGGCACACAGACTGTACAAGATGAAGAGCAGGGGCAATATGAAGATGTCCGTGCAACTGATCCACATGCGTGTGGCAGCGCAGGGCTTCGTGGTGGGAGCCATGACTTTAGGTACTATTCTACACTAGAACCCAAACACAGACATATTCAAATGAGCATGGTGACATCATCATCATCATCATCTCTCCAAGCTAATGGAATGATCATGACTTTATAATTGATGAGTATAGTGTATATCAACCTGTGGTGTCGTTGCAGGTGTGGTGTACTCCATGTATAAGGACTATGTTTTGAAGCCGCCCGAAGCTCAGAGAGGGCTGGAACAGAAACAACAGGAAATCAAGTGAACAGTGGATTGTCACAGTATTCTAATTTTAGACTTTTTCTTTTTTTTTTCTGCATTCTGGTGTCTTGTAGATACTTCACATCCTTCTCAAGATGCTACACTGTAAAAAATTTCACTGTTAAATTACAGTAATATACTGGCAGCTAGATTTGCCTGCATAAAGTTGAAATTTACACGTCCTTTCTAAGAGTGTTGAGCTCACGGTATTGTCCATTGCTTTCTGTTAAAATTAAAGTAGCATGCAGAGGAAACTGACTAGACACTCAAACTACTGTTGCACCAATGTTATGTTGAGGTATACACCATGATATGGCCAGTCTAAAATGTCCTTTCCCTTAACAAAGCTGTGCTTTGAGGTGGCTTCTGTGTTTGAGAGAAATATAGAAAGAGAGAGGTAGGGTAGTGCAGGGTGGGAGGTAATGAGAGAGAACTTACCTTTGAACAAAGTCCAGTGTCCTGGCAGCTTCCTCTTGGTATTGCAAGTTGAACACATAGTAGGTGGCGAAAACTGCAGCCAGCCCTCTGATGAAGCTTTGGTGGATGCCTTCACAGATGATGTTGTTTTCAATGCATCCAGCCTCTAAGTGTGACTTCATCACCAGCAACTGATGCAGACAACAATTATAGTTAATGTCCCGAAACACTATCAGATATTATACAGCTGCAAATCCATTACTTGGAAAAGCTAATGAGATTAATTTCAGAAAGAGATGAATTAGACAGACTGACAGACTTTTCTATACAGTTTTATTGTTCTATAGCTCCATTCCTTACAGTGACACTTACCCAGCAGTATCAGCCTTGGACTAGCAGGGAGAGTCAGAGTGTAGTGGTGCAGTGGCAGAAATCTGTAGAAAATGAACAATGATATGGAAATTAAGAATGAAATTGTGTGTACAGGCATAGCAGGCATTAAATAAGTCTTACTTAAGTAATACTTAAACAAACTGAATAATAACAAACACAACTTTCATCAGCATGGAGAATCAGTCCCACGTATGCAGCCTGCATATGCGACCTTCGGAGGCTGCAGCCTTCCGATTGAGAAACGTCCATATGTAACTTCTTTGCTTGCCTTTTTTCGGAACCAATGTTGTTACATCGTCACTATCTCCGTCGCCACCAGCATTTTCCACACTGACGCTCGTTTTCTTCTCTTTTGTGTGAAAATTGCCGCTCCAAATCCACCAAGTAAACTGACTGTGTTTAGGTCTGCCGCCTTGTCATTCGTCACGCGAATGAATTAAAAAAAATAAAAAATAGGGAGAGGAGAAAAAAAAAAAACGATCGGGTCTGATTGGTGAATGAATAGGGTTTGGTTTTACCCCGTGTGAGTGTGTGTTAGCAAGTTTGACTGATATAGCGTCTTGGATTGTAGTGTAAATACGTGAACGCAGCATTTGAATACATGGAAATACTGTACGGTATAGGTCACTAACTGGCGGACCGCTAGAGCCAAAATAAAAAATATGATGTAAAACTTGACGGGACGCTTCTATTTTAACCGGCGCAGCTTTTGCAACCTTTACAATAGTGGTAGTGGAAATGCACAGACCAATTGCATGCGAGTTAAGTCATCCCACGTGATACCACTTAGCCAATCAGATCTGTGCATTCTTGAAGTAAACATTGGACTCAACAGCGAGAGCAAGCCAGATGAGCTAAATAAGGTTACGCATGAAAGGCAGATAGCGATAAATGTAGAAAACAAAGGGAGAGAAACAGACGAGTGAGACGGAGAAAGGGAGAGAGACGGACGAGTGAGACGGAGAAAGGGAGAGAAACGGACGAGTGAGACGGAGAAAGGGAGAGAGACGGACGAGTGAGAAGGAGAAAGGGAGAGAGACGGACGAGTGAGAAGGAGAAAGGGAGAGAGACGGACGAGTGAGAAGGAGAAAGGGAGAGAGACGGACGAGTGAGAAGGAGAAAGGGAGAGAGACGGACGAGTGAGAAGGAGAAAGGGAGAGAGACGGACGAGTGAGACGGAGAAAGGGAGAGAGACGGACGAGTGAGACGGAGAGAGGGAGTGAGACGGACGAGTGAGACGGAGAAAGGGAGTGAGACAGACGAGTGAGACGGAGACGGACGAGTGAGACGGAGTAAAGGGAAGTGAGACAGACGAGTGAGACGGAGAAAGGGAGAGAGACGGACGAGTGAGACGGAGAAAGGGAGAGAAACGGACGAGTGAGAAGGAGAAAGGGAGAGAGACGGACGAGTGAGACGGAGAAAGGGAGAGAGACGGACGAGTGAGAAAGAGAAAGGGAGAGAGACGGACGAGTGAGACGGAGAAAGGGAGAGAGACGGACGAGTGAGACGGAGAAAGGGAGAGAGACGGACGAGTGAGAAGGAGAAAGGGAGAGAGACGGACGAGTGAGACGGAGAAAGGGAGAGAGACGGACGAGTGAGACGGAGAAAGGGAGAGAGACGGACGAGTGAGACGGAGAAAGGGAGAGAGACGGACGAGTGAGAAAGAGAAAGGGAGAGAGACGGACGAGTGAGACGGAGAAAGGGAGAGAGACGGACGAGTGAGACGGAGAAAGGGAGAGAGACGGACGAGTTAGACGGAGAAAGGGAGAGAGACGGACGAGTGAGACGGAGAAAGGGAGTGAGACAGACGAGTGAGACGGAGAAAGGGAGAGAGACGGACGAGTGAGACGGAGAAAGGGAGAGAGACGGACGAGTGAGAAAGAGATAGGGAGAGAGACGGACGAGTGAGACGGAGAAAGGGAGAGAGACGGACGAGTGAGACGGGGGAAAGGGAGAGGAACGGACGAGTGAGACGGAGAAAGAAAGAATAAAGAACAAATGACGCTCTCCAAAAAAAGACAAGTGGACAGCGAAAACATTTACTCCAGAAAGGACAGACTCATTTCTGTTCACACTTCCCACTAAACCAGTGTGTGTCATATGTACAGAAACTGGGGCACTTATTAAAAGTGACAATGTGAAACACCATTATGAGACAAAACATAAAGGTTTTAAACAAACATATCCACACAAATCTGAAGACAGCGTCCCTGAGACAGCTTTCCCAGGTCTGAGGACAGTAGCCCTAAACATCCTGACCATGTTTGGCTCTACATACAACTGTCAGGCAGCTTTCTCTACAATGAACATAATCAAATCTAAATATGGTTCCAGGCTCATTAATGAGCACCTCCACATGTGTATGAGAGCGGCCCTGACTCCATTCAAGCCCAGGTTTAACCCTAACCCAAGCCAAGCTAGAGCTCACTTCTCTTACTGAGATATAAAAGGGAAAGTTAAGCACTTTATTTAAACATACACATTTACTCATTACTTATTTTGAAATTTAGCCCTACTTTTATTTATTGAATGAGATAACTTTATACATATCTATAATCATACATATGTTCAGTTCTTTGTTACGTGACAATAAATATTGTCAAAATGTATTTGAATTGTACTGAATTTTCTTGATTTGACAGTCAGGTATTGATTGCTTGCAGATGTTGATACAACTACTAGGCTACTTAAATATATATCACACTAACTAGTTAGACATTATGATCTTCTGGACCTTTGCTTCAAGAAATTTTCTCTTACTGGACCTCTTTAAATTTTAGTTGAATACCTCTGCTGTACAGTATATGCAAGTCAATCGTGAAACAAGTGAAAAGTGAAACTTAAGTGAATTTTAAGTTTTTGTGACCACGCGCACAGCAACGTTACATGGGTGCGTGAGTTACATGGGTGCGTGACTTCGATAGAGAAAATACTACGAGTTAAGTGTGTGCGCTCAATCTGCACAGACTGAAATTTCAAATTCAATTTATTTGTATTGCATATTTTAACAATTCTTAATTCTTAACAATAATTTAACAACAAAAGAATAAATATATTATAAAATAAAAAAAAATAAGGATACAAATAAATAAATTAATACATACAATTAAACAAATTTTAAAAATCTGTATATCTATCACTATTCATAATGAGCAAGCCGGAGGCAACGGCAGTGAGGAAAAACTCCCTGAGATGATAAGAGGAAGAAACCTTGAGAGGAACCTGACTCAGAAGGGAACATCATCCTCATTTGGGTGACACTCTACAGTAAATAGGGTCAATGTAAATAATGTCCTTTCTACAACAATTTATAATAGTGCAACCGAGAGCTCCTGAGGAACTAATGGGTCATCGTAAACTCTGAGCTCAGCACAGACACAACACTAATTCCTTCCTGTCAAAGTCTTTAAATGATTGCTGATGAAGACCAGAACATACAGCTGACTGACACTAGAGGGTGTTAGATGACATCAGTGAGTAGGATGACTGGAGAACTTACTGTAACAGCATGTAAATCCAAGAATGAAATGTATATATGGTAAAGCACCATCTCCAAGGCAAAAATAGACCCTAACACAAGTCAGAAGCCTCGCTAGAGGACCAAGCAGAAGGTGAGGCTTCTCTTTTGTGGAGTGATCCAGGCCTCTGTTAGTGATGAGAGTGATGTGAAGCTAAACCTGAGATTGAGACACCTTTCTTTATGGTGGACCATCTATTACTAATCCTTTATTATGTGTCCACTGTTGAAAAGCCTGACATAAAATAGTTGATAGAAAATTCTATTTAGAAATTGAGATGTTTACTGAACAAAACACACACATTTTTGTCCTTAACAGATGTCCTTAAGACTTTTGTCCATAGCAGATGTCCTTAATCAGAGCGACGTACAAAAGTGCTTGAAGTCTCTATCTATAATACATTAACACTGGTTCACAGACTTAGAAAGATAGATAATAGCTAGTTTTAGTGTTTCAGGATGATGTAGGTAACTTAGATGTTCGGACATCTAGGGGAAGTTCATTCTTTACACCTGCCTCTTACCCTGACAGATTGTGGGACCAGTGGAGCAGTACTGTAGATCTCAGGAAGCGAGGTACAGTGTGAAGAATGAGAAGATCTTTGAGGTAAGAGGGAGCTGCTCTGGTTTTGGCTTTTGACCCCCTGTATACTGTACTTTTCCTGATTTAGTCTTGTCTACCGCATATGTTTGTCAGACAAACTCTAAGACCATGCAAGCTTGTGTCCATCTGTCTAGTTCAGGATAATGACTAAGCTTGTGTTTATAGACATTACCGATAGTATCCTTCGTGAAGAAACTTAATCTGTTTTTTAGGCATCATTTGATGGTGTTTCCTACATTAATGTTGAAGAGATGCTTCTTTGTGAAGTAACCATTTGCATTTTTGTTTTGGTAAAAGTTGAAATTATTCAAATGAATTAATAAAATATACAATATAATGGGTTAGGCTTAGAGTTAGGACTAAAGAAAAACAACAGTCAGTGACATCACGAACAAGGTCCACGGAGGTCTCACAAATCCACTGTTCAAAGAAGATACGGGCCACAAAATACAAGACATATCGTCGCTGTCGGGCGGAATACTCGTATCTACAAAACCATTATTTTTCAGGAAATTAAAAAAATGCTGCGGTCACGTTGAGATTAACGTGGTTAAGAGATTTGCGCTCAAGCTGTTTTCAAGACTTTAGATTGGTTAATAACTTGTAAAAATAACAGACCCACATGGGGACTGACCAATAGCACCGATATTTGAAAAAATATGAAATTGACAAAATTGGGACATAGGAGGTTTTCAGAACGTGTGAGTCAATCAGTCCTTTTAACACACTGAGCAACATTTCACCTCCTGAAGATCAACCTGAAGGCAGAAACCTTCAGACACACAACAGAAAGAAGCTGCTCTACAAACATGGAAAAATATTTGTTATAATACTTTTGATCCACCGAGTTATTTAAAATATCTTGATGTAAGGAAATTAAAGCTGAAATTCTGTTCTATCGTGTCATATTTATATTTTGGAGTGGAGGTATGGTGATATAGGAAAGAGAGCATTATTAATGTGTGTTTATTTATCTGTACATCAAACAAGTCAAATTTGATAAGGTAAATGTTTCATGCAGACATTTCTAAGTGAGGAACATTAGTTGAATAACCCTCAGCCCATCTAGACAGCGGGTGACAAATGATTTCCTAGATTGAGTTTTCTGCATGGCAGACTTTATGATCGTTCTTTAATGTTATTATGATGTTAGTGAACGCTCCCTCAGGTCCTGAAGCAGCAGAGCATCCCAACACAATCACCATGCTTGACTGTTGGTGTGAAAATGTTATTGGAATTGTTCTGTTGGCTTTTTGCCTCATGGAAGGAGAATCTTATCTTTTTTCTGCCAAACATGAGAGGAACTGTTATGTTCCTAATATTGAAATCACAAACTCTGCATTGTATATGAAAGATAAACACGTTTAATAGCTAGTGTTACTTGGACAACTAGGTAGCTAGCTGATAAGATAACAAAAACTTGTAGTTTATTTTCTTTCTTTTTGGCTGGTGAGCACAACCAGACTGGTTAGTAGTCTAGCTAGATAATCTGTATCAGGACATTAGTAAACAATGCCTGTTAGTGGAAAGTCTCATGTTAGCCAGAGTTAAAGGATTTAGGTGTCTCTTAGAGCAGGTAAGGTGTCTCCTAGTTGTCTCCTAGGTGTATCATAGGTGTTCCAAACTTTTCCAAACATGACTACAGGAGGACCTGCTTTTAGATATGAACTATGGTATGCATATTTTCTAGTCTACATTTAAATGGCTAAGCTCTGGGACCGGAACAGTATATTTTAATGTTAGAGCTGCTCATGTCCCGAGGCTTCATAGAGGAGTCTCTATTTGGAGCATTATTATTATTATTATTATTATTATTATTATTATTATTATTATTATTATTATTATTATTATTATTATTATGATTGTTATTATTATTATTTGGAGACATATAAATCCCCAAATTTATACCACTATAAACAAACGGTAAAACTTTTTAAACCCATTTTAAACTCTACAGTTTTAACGTGAAACCTGTTTTAATCTAAAGACAAAAACTGTTTTTTAAACTGTGTTTTTTCTTTCTTTCATTCATTTTTTTTTATATAAAGGATCCACCCACCTGTCTGCATTATTAAAGCTGAGTACCTGTCTCAGATAGTCACTTCCACCAGTGACGATAGTGTAGGACCAGCTGATTTTTCATCTCCAGGTTTTATCTTTTAGTAGAATTATATAGTTTTTGTACCTGATATTTATGTAAAGAGCTAAACTTCTAACATTCATCTCCACAACAAGATCTTCAGTGCTATGGCGACAAACCTGGGTCCTGAACGTTCCCGGAAGAGAAAGGCAGATGGTAAAGTACATTGTTACAACCTTATTGTTGATTCTCAAAAATAATTTATTACAACACCAGAAATCTGTATCATAAAGTCTATTTGGATCGGGTCATAGATGTCTGTAATATTTATTCTTGCCTATAGCTCTTAATGGATGTCAGCTCAGTCATTGAAAAAACAAAACAACGAATGATTTCCAAGTGATGATTAACTACACATCTTAAGAACTGTACAAACAAGTACTCAAACAGGATAAACTGGATAAACTAGCTATACATAAGTATACACAACCCTAAACTAGTGCACCTTTGATATGATTTCAGTTTTTTTCAGTAAGAGTCTGTCAGTGTTACATATTAACTCTCCTAAATGTCAGTAATGCAATAATGTGGTAATGGAGTGTTTATCATTTATCATTCTGCACTGATGCATGCAAAAATATTTAAAAATTACTATTTTTTTTCCAGAGCACCTTGGGCAGAAATCAGATCGGCATGACAAGGTGTAAAACATCCCTCTTCTCTAATATCAATATTGGTGTATATAATTGTCCAGTCATTTGAGCGGTCACTAGACACTAAACCGTTACTAGTTCCAACCCATTTCCCAATGGGCTCTCTTAATAAAAGTATTAGGTATAAGCTAAAGCCTGGATCACACTGTGCCCCAGTGCATGTAACATGTATAACATCAGTCTATTTAAGGATATTTCAGTTGTTAAACACCACTCATATGGGGTTCCTAAAGAATATCAGTCCTATCATCTGGTGATCGAATCCCATGGCCATGCTCTTTGAGGGCTTTAATCTCCTTCCCTGTCGATAACTAGTGATAGTAATGAGCCGGCTTTGAGTGTGTGTATATATAAAAAAAAGGAAGAACTTAATCCAGCTCCATCCTCACCAACACCATGTCAAGATCTGCCTATTGAATAAAGCTTTTTATTGTTATAATCATATATATAATCATAATGTTATAACGAGAACATTTCCAGCTGATCCCAAACATTTGAACACTAGTGTGTGTTCTCTGTCTCAGGTGTTTAATGACCCAATCCATGGTCACATCGAGCTGCACCCCCTGCTAGTGAAGATCATCGATACTCCTCAGTTCCAGAGACTGCGGTATATTAAACAGCTGGGAGGAGCCTACTTTGTGTTTCCTGGAGCTTCACACAACCGATTTGAACACTCAGTAGGGTGTGTATCGTTAGACACGTGCAAGCATGCAAGCTAAAAATAAGTGGCTTAAAGCAGAGTTTAGTAATTACTCTCTCTCACACACACACACACACACACACACACACACACACACACACACACACACACACACACACACACACACACACTCACACACACACACACACGACACATGAGAGTGATTGTATACCACATGATGAGTCACATGCTGCATTCATTAATGACTAAAAGTTTTGAGATGGCATGAGTGATATGATAATGATATGAGGCTTTTATCCTGATTTTAAAACTAGATACATGTTTGATTATTCATACATTCTGATTTTTCTGTGTTTCAGTGTTGGATATTTAGCAGGTTGTCTCATTAAAACTCTAAGTGAAAAACAGCCAGAGCTTGGCATCACGGAAAAAGACATCCTGTGTGTTCAGATTGCTGGCTTGTGCCATGACTTGGGTGACCACACACACACACACACACACACACACACACACACACACACACACACACACACACACACACTTTATGTTTCATAGTGTATGACTCATGCTTTTACACATTGATAAACTGATACCTAGTTCTAATAATAATAATAATAATAATAATAATAATAATTTATTCATAATATAATATATGTTTCTGTTTCTGTTTAGTGTTTAGTGGTTATAAAGGTCATGTTAAAGGGGTGAGCTATGGTTATGACATCCACATTAAAGACACATTCATATCATTAATCTTGCAATTGTCCACTTTTCAGGTCACGGCCCATTTTCACATCTGTTTGACCGCATGTTTATCCCAAGGGTCCGTCCTGAACTGAAATGGGAGGTGAGAACCAAACCACTGCTGAAACACAGAGCACTGCAATGTTTCTGCTTTATATTGCTCTAGGGTTATAGAGGGTTATCAATTAAGCAGCTAGATCAAGTAGAAAAGAATAAAGAACAATAATTATTGAAATCCTATGAAACAAGTAGCACGTGTGATTGTGTACGATGTAGTGCAGGTTCATTATGTTCAGTTCCATCCCCTTTTTCATGGCAGCATGAAACTGCATCAGTGAAAATGTTTGAGCATCTGGTGAAGGAGAATAACCTGGAGGATATGATGAAAGATTATGGTCTTTCTAACAAAGACCTCAAATTTATCAAAGAACAAATTGCAGGACCTTTGAAACCCTCTGCACAAAACAAGGTAGAGAATTTTCTTCTCAATTTTGTTCACAAGGTGAAACATTGCAGCAGAACTGATTTCTGGAACTCTTTCTTTAGTGGCCCTACAGTGGAAGACCTGAGGAACAGTCCTTCTTGTATGAGATTGTGGCAAATAAGAGGACTGGCATTGATGTGGACAAGTGGGATTATTTCGCAAGGTGAGTGTGTCATTAAGATGAACTTTGTTTTATTTAGAAGATATATTAATGTTACTGTGCATTTAAGAGCATATATAATTAACTAAAGCTAACTAGCCTGGGGCAGCAAGATGCTAACAATAGAATACAGCTAAACATACATGAGATAAACATATACCAGTTCCTGAAGTTTAAAGGTCTTTTATATACACATTCTCCATCTGAACAGAGACTCATATCACCTGGGACTCAAGAACATCCCAGACTACCAGCGTTTCCTAAAAATGGCCAGAGTGTGTGAGGTCAATGGGAAGAAGATCATCTGTGCCAGAGACAAGGTACAGTATGCTCCTTACCCACAATGCACAGAGCTTTTAACTTAAACACACATTTTGAATCCACCAAAATATTTTTACAATGCATGAAGCCAATTTTATGTAGCACACAACATTAAACAGGTGACTATGAAGATCTTAGATGTTAACTTTATTATCCTAAAATTATTTTACTGTTTCATATAATTGTCCTTTGATGTCTACATGATTACAAATTAGTGCTTATTGAAATCTATGCTAACAGCTGCAGTACTTCATTCTTTACTTTTTTTTACTGTAAATACTCATGTTTTCTTCTAATACGGTGGTGTTTATAAAGCTCAATATTCAAAAGCTGGGGGCACGGTGGCTTAGTGGTTAGCACGTTCGCCTCACACCTCCAGGGTTGGGGGTTCGATTCCCACCTCCGCCTTGTGTGTGTGGAGTTTGCATGTTCTCCCCGTGCCTCGGGGGTTTCCTCCGGGTACTCCAGTTTCCTCCCCCGGTCCAAAGACATGCATGGTAGGTTGATTGGCATCTCTGGAAAATTGTCCGTAGTGTGTGTGTGTGTTTGTGTGTGTGTGTGTGTGTGTGTGTGTGTGTGTGTGTGCGCCCTGTGATGGGTTGGCACTCCGTCCAGGGTGTATCCTGCCTTGATGCCTGATGACAGGATCCCCGTGACCCGAGAAGTTCGGATAAGTGGTAGAAAATGAATGAATATTCAAAAGATTTAAAACTTTTGAATGTTTAATTATGATTTTTTTTAAGTTGATAGTACCATGCTTTGTAAGATCAGGGACCCATGCAAACATTTCACAATAGATGGATCATTGCCACTATAGATGATATCCTTCTACCTTCCTCTTCAGTGCTGTATGAACGGAGTATAGAGCCACTGACAGTATTTAAATGTTTATATGAGCAAACTGGTTTTTCACTCAAACTGTGGTATGTCAGGAAATTTACTAGCAAGAATCGGGCTTCTGTCTATTGTTGACTATAATGCAACACTGTTGATGCAGTTTTTGCTGGTGTTATTCATTTTGCCATGACACAATACGAATGTAATGACACGAGATCTATTGTGAGTAGCTTGAGGAGTAAGGCTCACTTTCCCTTTTCTGCAGGAAGTCCATGATTTATATGACATGTTTCACACAAGACACTCCCTACACCGCAGAGCCTATCAGCACAAAGTGACCAAGATCATTGAGGAAATGTGAGTATTATTAACATAAATATCTAAAATGTTTCTAGTACTAATATGAAGAATCTGTGGGGTTTTTGTTTGCCTGATAAAAGAGGTTTAATGTTGCAATTAATCTACAGTTTCATAACCATAATTTCTGGTATGATGTGTTTTAGTGTGTCAAAGTAGTGACTTAAAACTCTTGAATGGGTTAGGTGTCCAGTTAGAGAAACCAGATTTAATATCAATATTTAATATTTAATACACTGTGATACTGATACAGTGTCCCAACTAATTTGAGTTAGCCTTCACTATCCCATCTATTAAGTGGTGACTTCTCTAAACTTTGTACAAAAGAAATTTGGAGGGTTTGCAGAAGTAACTTCTCAAATATAAAGCTGCTCTGATACATGAACACCGATTATGTCTGCATCTGCATGTGCAGATACAGAATAAGGCACTATAAAAGGCACTATAAAAGGGGGCCACAGATTTGCCTGAGAAGGCACTGCATCCTTCTAGTGAAGGGGTAGTAGTTCAACTATTGGCAAGGGAAATGTGTTTGGACAGCTTGACAGCAAGAAGATGATAGAGAAACAGATGATCAGTAGTGGTGGTGGCATGGCACAGCTAGGGGTAACCTTAGGTCTGCCTCAAGCAGTATTATATTGAGCTTAAAAAACAGTTTGTACATATATGTTTGTACTGCTGGCTTATGATCTCACACCTCTGTTTGATATGTGACCGTTGCATAAAATAATCACACTGTAGGATAACAGAAGCCTTGGTCAAAGCCGATCCTTACATTCTGATCCAGGGATCCTCTGGAAAGATGTACAAAATGTCAAAGGCCATAGACAACATGGAGGCCTACACCAAGCTCACAGGTCAGATAATCTAAACTTTGAAACTAACAAACCATCGTGACATATCTCCACAATACACAGTGGGCCTGTTCAGTTTCATGAACTTCCGCAATATACACCCCAAATGTAATATACGGGGAGTCTCAAAACTCTCAGTGTGTAGGTGCAAATACAGAGTACAAAGTTAATTACAGAGCAGCTTCGACAGGACAGACATTCCTTTGCATCCTTGTGAGAGCATTTCCAATCAGCCATGAGAACGATGTCAATGCATTCTTTTTCATTCTTAAAGACTATTTGAAAATAATAAGTATGAAGAAAAAACAGACTAAGTATGAAACTTTTTTGAAAGCCATTGCGCTAAGCTTTAATGTAAAATGTGTAAATTATTAAACTCTATTGTATCTTTATTGGCCTAACACCTGCTGGCCCATTATTGTATTTTGCAATAAATGTAAGTGTGTGTGTGTGTGTGTGTGTGTGTGTGTGTGTGTGTGTGTGTGTGTGTGTGTGTGTGTGTGTGTGTGTGTGTGTGTGTGTGTGCGTGTGGCCATGACCTTTTCAACATAATGTCCTCTTTACCACTTCACAGATAACATCTTTGAGCAGATCCTGTACTCCTCTAATCCAAACCTGTCCGAAGCTCAAACCATCATGAAGAATATTCTCTGCAGAAAATTGTACAAGTGTGTGGGACAGACGATACCTGAAAAAGCTCTTAATTTGACAGAGGTCAGAGGTCTATTTACCAATACCTAATTGTTTCCCACCTGCTAATGCATAATAAAATTTTTATTATTAGAATTTATACTTGAAGAAGTAAGTCAACATGCATGTTCATATTGGTAATAAAGACAACAGATGCTCGGAGAGAAGTCCTGTTGTAGCAACAAAAACCCAGGAACTCTGGGACTAAAGTCAAGCATGGCATTTAATACACAATGTGAAAATGAATAATCTATAGTTTGCAAATCAAATCAAATTTTAATTGTCACATACACATACATACAGGGTACGACATGCAGTGAAATGCTTTTTGAATCTGTCCGGTATTTAAGCATAAAAGGAATGCAATTAGGGGTAAAAATAAATATAACAAAACCAAAAGGAGATAAATAAATAAAAAGTAAAAACTATATAAAAACTATATAAAATATGAAAATATAAGTGAACAAATAATGTAAATACATATACATAAATATACATATACACAAATGCATATGGTTTTTAATGATAAATGATAAATATATTTTAATTGTAATGGTTTTTAATGCAGATGATAAATACATTTTTTATAGGAAGCATTGGCCAAAGAAGTGGCTGAGTCCAAACCTGATGACACTGAGGTTGTCCTGAAAGCTGAAGATTTCATAGTCAGCGTATGAAAACAACAAAAAAAAACGAATACTTTATTTTACACTTTGATAATCAGAATTTGAGGATTTTGGACTCACTTTTAATAATCTGGCAGGTATTTGGTATTGATTATGGCAAGAAGGAGAAAAACCCCATCGACAACGTCTACTTCTACTGCAAGCACAACCCCACTGAAGCCTTTCAGATCCGCAAGGAACAGGTACAGTACATATAAGGTGTCATTTACCTGCAAGACTCCATTAACCTTTCCACAAATATCTGTTGGGACTTTAACAGCTTTACACACACACTCATTTATGTATATACATAAGTTGTATAAACTGTTATGGACTCAGTTACTGGGTGGCTGCTGCCCAGTCCTCTGGGCAACGAGTGGTGTTGAAATGTTTAAGAGATCATGTCTAGTGAGTGTCCACTGGATTCCTATTGGTGGTATGTGTTGGTGCTTTTGAAGATGATCACACAGTCTTTGTTTCCCATCGAAAAGCTTACGCTTCTAATTCTGTGTACCTGTTAGTTATGAAATAAAATGTTTGCACTGATGTGCAAATGTCTTTTGTAGGTGTCCAAACTGCTGCCGGACAGATTTTCTGAGGAGCACATCATTCTTTACTGCAGACAGACAGATAAACTGGCAGATGCAAAGAAATACTTTCAGCAGTGGTGTAAGACGAAGAATTTGAAACCTCGGGTAAGATTCACCTCCTCCACCATGTGTGTGTTTAAGTAAATGTTGAATGAATATTCTGATAACTGCCTGAGCCTGGAGAGTAAAAGGTAAGGGGTTCTTAGAGACCAGCATGCACTAACCTGACAGCAGAGATCTCTCCCTTTGGGCTCATAATTAAAAACTACTCCTAGCCCCTGTAATGAACAGCAAGTGTTTTCATGTAGTGGTTTAAAGGCATGGATGCTGTATAGTGTGTTCCAAACTGTTGGTGTAAATACCCCTTATATGTGTGGTTTTTTTTGTTTGTTTGTTTGTTTTTTGTGAAGGATGCTAATGTTTTAGTTCAAGAACTTACTCCTGCCAAGAAAACTCAAAATGAAGAACAAGGAGATGCAGAGGAAAAAGTTCGGGTAAAGAAAGCCCTCTTTTAAACACCAGGCACGGACAACAGTGTTGAAGCCAATTCAACCAATTCTCCTGTTAAAGGTTTAAATTGATTATAAACTGAATTTTAAACTGACTTAAACTCTATCTTGGGGTCATAACGTATATACTTCCATTACTTGTTAGTTGTATTTAGGGTAGGAAAACTGTTGTCTTCTATTGCTTTACAAAATAATTATTTTTACTTTAATCACTTTCTTTCACATGGTCATGTAAAAGATTTACCTTCATGTAGGGACTTTCTGACATTTAAGACTTTCTATTAAGTTTACTTGGTGATGTGTCTTAAAGAAATTTAATTTAAGGCTAATAAATTCTCTGGTTTCATCTTATTCAGTGTGTGAATCTTTACTGATTTACTGGTGTCAGCATATTAAATACTGAGGTATCTGAATATTTATAGATACTGAACAATCAGTCTACAACAGGAATGGTAAAATAGTAAGAGTACTAAAATCTTTTTGATCTTCTGTGAGATTGAGAAACAGGTTTGATATTTGAAAAAGCTTCAGATGTTTCACAGATTTGTTCAGTTCTACCTGAATCTCCAGGACTGGGACCACACACTAGACCAACACATTTTTTTACATTCTGATGTAAACACATTGATTCTGACAAAAACAACACTGGTTCTGAGGTAAACATCGCTGGTTCTGAGGTAAACACCGCTGGTGTCAGGACCTGGTCGGAGGTGGCTTGGAGACAGAACCGTATGCAGCATAGCTTCAAATGAAAGGGGTTTAATACAGGAGGAAGACAAACATAAACCACACTACACAGGGAACTAACAATATTATACACAATGGGGAACAGGTGTGATGACCGGGAGGAGCAGACGACGATGGAGCAATCACGTGACACAAACAAACACAAACGCACATGGCCATAAGTCTGCACGGATTCATGATGGATCCGTGCTGATTAATCCCTGACAGCTGGTTTTGAGGTAAACACCGCTGGTTCTGAGGTAAACACCGCTGGTTCTGAGGACACTTTAACTCTGGACTTGCACAGCACAGTGCCACTTTATACACTATTTACACACCATACTGCACCCGGACACTTTAAGGACAATCTTTAAAAACCATACACCTTTATGTATATGTATATTTATGCATATGTATATACTTTCCTTCATTCATATTTTTATATAGTTTTCTTATATAGTTTATACATATTATTTTATGATACATATAATACATATAATATTTAATTTTTTGCCTTTTTATACTTTTTTTTTATATTTTTTTATCTTATACCGGACAGTTGCATAAAGCATTTCACTGCATGTCATACCCTGTATTTATGTGTATGAGACAAATAAAATTTGATTTGATTTGACTCTGAGGTAAACACACTTATTCTGAGGTAAAGACACTGATTCTGAGGTAAACACACTTATTCTGAGGTAAACACACTGATTCTGAGGTAAACACACTGATTCTGAGGTAAACACACTGATTCTGAGGTAAACACCACTGATTCTGATTTAACAAAACTGATTTTGATGTAAACACCACTAATTCTAACGTAAACACTGATTCTGACATAAACAACACTGATTCTGACGTAAACACACTGATTCTGAGGTAAACACCACTGATTCTGAGGTAAACACCACTGATTCTTATGTAAACACCACTGATTCTGAATTAAACATCACTGATTCTGAATTAAACAAAATTGATTCTGATGTAAACACCACTGATTCTGATGTAAACAACACTGATTCTGATGTAAACACTGATTCTGACGTAAACACTGCTAATTCTGATGTAAACAACACTGATTCTAAGGACACTTTAACTCTGGACTTGCACAGCACAGTGCCACTTTATACACTATTTACACACCATACTGCACCTGGACACTTTAAGGACAATCTTTAAAAACCATACACATTTATGTTTAATGTATATTTATGCATATGTATATACATTTTCTTAATCTATATTTTCATATTTTTATATAGTTTTCTTATATAGTTTATACTTTATTATTTTATTCTTATTTTATTTTTTGCTTTTTTATACTTTTTTTAAATATTTTTTATTCTTATACCGGACAGTTGCATAAAGCATTTCACTGCATATCGTACCCTGTATTTATGTGTATGTGACAAATAAAATTTTATTTGATTTGACTCTGAGGTAAACACACTTATTCTGAGGTAAACACCACTTATTCTGAGGTAAACACCACTGATTCTGAGGTAACACAATTATTCTGAGGTAAACACCACTGATTCTGAGGTAAACACACTGATTCACGATGAGGATGGGTCCCGCATGAGTCCGGTTCCTCTCAAGGTCTCTTCCTTTACCAATCAATTTGATTGGTTCCCGGCACGAGATCGACGAATGAGAGCACAAGTGGATGTATCCCATGAGCTGATTGGCTGCGCATCATTGCATCCTCTCCGAGCTCCTTCCCTTGTTGTATCTCGCCACTCTCGTTCACGTTGTCAACTGTGTCTTGCGTATCTTAGTGTTGTGTTCGAAATTAACTTTTCGTTAAGCCCTTACAATGCCTCCTAAGCGCTGTGCCTCTGAGAAAGATTCCTCTAGTGAGCCCAAGAGGAAAAGGAAGATGATGACCATCAGTGAAAAGGTCAAACTTTTAGATATGTTAAAACAGGGGAGAAGTTATGCCGCGGTGGCACGCCATTATGGAGTGAATGAATCGACAGTTTAAATATACATATTTTAAACATTCTGGTACCCACACACATATACGGAAATTCCTGGGCGGCCAATCCTACTTCGCAGATTTTCACCTACCGCAAGGGGTTCCAGTCCCCATTAACCGCAATAAACAAGAGATCACTGTATAGATGAAGGAATAATGTATAAACATATGCATAAATATACATATACATAAATGTGTATGGTATATGAAGATTGTCCTTAAAGTGTCCAGGTGCAGTATGGAGTGTAAATAGTGTATAAAGTGGCACTGTGCTGTGCAAGTCCAGAGTTGAAGTGTCCATAGAATGTCCAGGTGCAGTGTGGTGTGTAAGTAGTATGTGGAATGTATAAAGTGGCACTGTGCTGTGCAAGTCCAGAGATAAAGTGACAGTGGCAGTCCAGAATTAAAGTGTCATTGCGAAAGAAGGTGGCTGCATAGAACAGTGGGGATGGAGAAAGAGGTCCAGTGCTAGATCCTGGGTGTCTCCTGGTTTAATCTCCAAATGGCCTGCGGGAAGAAGCTTCTCCTCATCCTCTCTGTGTTTTCTTTCAGGGAGTGGAAGCATTTTCCTGAACGCAACAAAGAAAAGAGTCCATTGTTGGGATGGCTGAGATCTTTTGCAACCTTCCTGGCTCTGGTCTGGCATCACGTGCTGTAGATGTCCTGCAGGTCAGGGAGCTCAGTGTGGATGGTACGTTCAGCTGACCGCGCCATCCTCTGGAGGGCTCGCCTGTCCCGCATGGTGCTGTTCCAGAACCAGGAAGTGATGCTACCCGTCAGGACGCTCTCAATGGTGCAGGTGTAGAAGGTCTTTAGCACCTGAGAGGGTAGTCTGAAGTCCCTCCAGCGTCTCAGATGGTACAGACGCTGCCGGGCCTTCTTCACCAGGGTGTTAATGTGACAGGACCAAGACAGGTCCTGTGTGATCTGCTGAAGTCCACTATCAACTCTTTAGTCTTGCTGACTTTCAGGAGAAGATTGTTCTCCTTGCACCATCTCTCCAGGTTTTTAGTCTCCTGTAGGTAGGCTGTCTCGTCGTTGTTGGAGATCAGGCCCACCACAACAGTGTCGTCAGCAAACTTGATGATGGTGGTGGAGTTGGAAGTGGCCACACAATCATAGGTGTACAGTGAGTACAGCAGGGGGCTCAGAACACAACCCTGGGGGGCTCCAGTGCTGAGGGTGAGGGTGGATGATGTGTGTTTGCCCACCTGTACAGCTTGTGGTCTGTCTGTCAGGAATTTGGAGATCCACTGACACAGTGGCAGGCTGAGTCCCAGGACCTCCAACTTAGAGGTGAGCGTGGAGGGAATTATGGTGTTAAATGCTGAACTGTACTCCACAAACAGCATTTTCACATAATTCCCAGCATTTTCACAAAATCGTCTGCATTCCCCATTCAAGAAGCAGGTGTTCGATAGTCCGTAATGTTCCTTAGTCCCTGCCACAGGCTCCTAGAGCCATCATGTTGGAACGCATGCATGTTCCTTCTCCGTTCTGCGCACACTGTAAGACGCAGCCTTGTACTAATTCATGCCCCCGGTGGCGAGCCCCATATTGTAGGCAGCGGAGTGGGATCTCAGAGCGTCGCGGACGGTTTTATCCACCCACGGCTTCTGGTTGGGAAAAATTCTGATAGTGGTTTTCTGGAGTGTATCATCCGCTAGTTTCCCTATGAATCCCACAACCACTTCCATAAACATGTTGACGTCATCAGAACTGCGTCTGAACATGTCCCAGTCTGCGTCATCCAGAGCGTCCTGCAGAGCGGCCACCAATTGGTCAGTCCAGCGCGCAACCTCCCTCTGAACTGGAGCTTCCTGTTTCAGCCTTTGTTTGTAAACAGGCATGAGGAAGATGGCGGCATGGTCCGATTTCCCAAACGGTGGATGTGATTGTCCCTTGTAGCTGTTTTTGAACATTGTGTAGCAGTGGTCCAGTGTCCTTTTGCCCATGGTGGGGCAGGTAATGTGCTGCTGAAAGTTCGGTAGCGCGCGTTTGAGGTTGGCACTATTAAAATCTCCTACCACAATGAGCGCAGCGTCCCAATGCTGTGTTTGGTGTAACATTAGTGTGTCATGTAAGTCCCATACTGCATTGTCTGTGTCCGCTTGAGGTGGAATATAAACGGCACTGACTATAACCGAGCTGAAGTCCCGAGGTAGAAAGAAGGCCGACATTTTATGGTCGGTAGCTCCAGATTTGGTGTGCAGGAGTGTGTAAGAGAAACGATGCTCACACTGTCGCACCAGTGGTTGTTCACCATCAGACACACTCCACCGCCCCTTGACTTGTTCAGTGATCTGTCCATTCGATGAACTGAGAAAAACTTGCCCCGGTGGATGGCGTGGTCTGGAACCGATGGGATCAGCCATGTCTCGGTGAAGCAGAGAAGGTTGCAGTCCCAAATGTTCCTCTGGAACTTGACCCTTGCCCTGAGGTCGTCAAGTTTGTTTTCCAGAGACTGGACATTGGCTAACAGGATACTCGGACTACGGTAAAGTTGGTTTTATATTCACACATCCTCGAACCGCCACCTTATTGTGGTGGAGGGGTTTGCGTGCCTGAATGATCCTAGGAGCTATGTTGTCTGGGGCTTTTTGCCCCTGGTAAGGTCTCCCAAGGCAAACAGGTCCTAGGTGACAGGCCAGACAAAGAACGGTTCAAAAAGCCCCTTATGAATAATTTAAAATCAAGGTCCGTGACATCACCCGGTATGGCGCAATCAGGGCCCCACCCTGAAGCCAGGCTTGGGGATTGCATGCGAGCGCCTTGTGGCTAGGTCTTTCCCCACGGGGCCCGGCCAAGCTCAGCCCGAAGGAGCGACGTGGGGCCGATCTCCCGTGGGCCCACCACCTGCAGGAGGAACCGTAAGGGGTCGGTGCATTGTGGATTGGGTGGCAGTCGAAGGCAGGGGCCTCAGCAACCCAATCCCCGGACACATAATCTGGCTCTAGGGACATGGAATGTCACCTCGCTGGGGGGGAAGGAACCTGAGCTGGTGCGGGAGGCTGAGAGATACCGACTAGAGATAGTTTGGCTCGCTTTTACACACAGCTTGGGCTCTGGAACCCAACTCCTCGAGAGAGGCTGGACTCTCTACTACTCTGTAGTAGAAGAAGGAGTACTTCCAGGATCTCCTCAAC
The DNA here is from genome assembly GCF_022655615.1 of Tachysurus fulvidraco. Lineage (NCBI taxonomy): Eukaryota > Metazoa > Chordata > Actinopteri > Siluriformes > Bagridae > Tachysurus > Tachysurus fulvidraco. The sequence goes on from NC_062518.1 coordinate 50,118,206, forward strand.
CCCACCAACATGTCTTCCACTGAGGAAGCAGTGGCCGAGGGCTCGGTTGTGGACTCGTCAATCCCTCAAGCTGAGGTCACTGGAGCTCCTCAGTGGCAAGGCACAGGGGGTGGATGAGATCCGCCCCGAGTACCTCAAGTCTCTGGATGTTGTGGGGCTGTCTTGGTTGACACGCCTCTGCAACATCGCGTGTCGGCTGGGGACAGTGCCTCTGGATTGGCAGACTGGGGTAGTGGTCCCTCTGTTTAAGAAGGGGGACCGGAGGGTGTGTTCCAACTACAAGGGGATCACACTCCTCAGCCTCCCCGGAAAAGTCTATGCCAGGGTACTGGAAAGGAGAATTCGCCCGATAGTCGAACCTCGGATTTCGGAGGAACAATGTGGGTTTCGTTCCGGTCGTGGAACACTGGACCATCTCTATACCCTCACCAGGTTGCTGGAGGGTGCATGGGAGTTTGCCCAAACTGTCCACATGTGCTTTGTGGATTTGGAGAAGGCATTCAACTTTGTCCCTTGTGGAGACCTGTGGGGAGTGCTCTGGGAGTATGGGGTCCAGGGCCCTCTGCTAAGGGCTGTCTGGTCCCTATATGAGCGGAGCAGGAGTTTGGCTCGCATTGCCGGCAGTAAGTCAGACTTGTTCCCATTGCACGATGGACTCCGACAGGGCTGCCCTTTGTCACTGGTCCTGTTTATTATTTATATGGACAGGATTTCTAGGTGCAGTCAGGGGCCGGAAGGAGTCTGTTTTGGGGACCACAGGATTTCATCTCTGCTTTTTGCAGATGATGTTGTCCTGTTGACTTCCTCAAACCAAGACCTTCAGTGTGCACTGGGATGGTTTGCAGCGGAGTGTGAAGCGGCGGGGATGAGAATCAGCACCTCCAAGTCCGTGGCCATGGTTCTCAGCCGGAAAAGGGTGGCTTGTCCCCTTCAGGTTGGTGGAGAGCTCCTGCCTCAAGTGGAAGAGTTTAAGTATCTTGGGGTCTTGTTCACGAGTGAGGAAAGGATGGAGTGGGAGATCGACAGGCAGATCGGTGTGTCTTCTGCAGTGATGCAGTCGATATACCGGTCTGTTGTGGTGAAGAAAGAGCTGAGCCGCAAGGCGAAGATCTCCATTTATCAGTCGATCTACGTTCTTACCCTCACCTATGGTCATGAGCTTTGGGTCATGACCGAAAGGACAAGATCCTGGATACTGGCAGCAGAAATGAGTGTCCTCTGTAGGGTGGCTGGGCGCTCCCTTAGAGATAAGGTGAGGAGCTCGGTCACTCGGGAGGAGCTCAGAGTAGAGCTGCTGCTCCTCCACATTGAGAGGAGTCAGCTGAGGTGGCTCGGGCATCTGTTTCGGATGCCTCCTGGACGCATCCCTGGGGAGATGTTCCGGGCATGTCCAACCGGTAGGAGGCCCAGGGGAAGACCTAGGACACGCTGGAGGGACTATGTCTCTTGGCTGGCCTGGGAACGCCTTGGTATTCCCCCAGAAGAGCTGGAGGAAGTGTCTGGGGAGAGGGAAGTCTGGCCATCCCTGCTTAGTCTGCTGCCCCCGTGACCCGGTACCGGATAAGCGGTAGAAGATGGATGGATGGATGGATGGATGGATGGATGGATGGATGGATGGAGACTTCCGGGGTTCCATAGCTTTGTTAATGTGTATTTAAAAAGGATACTTACAATTAATTTTCATTACTGACTGTAATAAGCAGAACCTACAATCCATTTTCCTGCAGAAGTCGATGTTTTTATAAGGCTTAAAAACACATTTATGCCTATGGAATGATGTGATGTCATCACCACCTTAGGGACCATCTACAAATTACATGATACTTTTCTGGCAAGGTGCTAAGACTCATTTGAACTGAAAAGCGCTGCCTGCTTTTATTGAAAACGTTCCAGAGCATGTTGATATATGAAACGTTTGTGATTTATATATTTAATAAACAGTTTGTGCCTCAAGTGTATTTTTTTTTGTTGTTGTTTTTTATTATTTTGTTATTACTGTGTTAATTACTGTATTTGACCCTAAAGAACACACTACAAGTCTTTAATGTGCTATTATTTACTCTAGATGTTCACTTTCTATCATCACTGTGTTCTATGGGGTTCTCCAATGGCACAGCATCCAGTTCAATAACTTTTGAACTGTATGGCCACACCACTCCAAAACAAGTTGCTAAATATTTATTTGACCCTAAAGAACATACTACAAGTCTTTATTGTGCTGTTATTTACTCGAGATGTTCAATTTCTACAATCATTTTTTTGTTCCGGTTCCTTCCAGTTCAATGTTTTTTGAAGAAAGACACTGACTTACCAGTACGTAGATACTAGGTAAGGGAGCGCGGTGTCTGCATTCCCTCAGCCTGTTCCTGACGCCGGCTCATTTCCCTCGCCGACACTGGTGTGGGTCGTGTCGTAACTCAGAGCTGGTCTCCAAGCCGACACATCACAGGGTGTCCTCTTCTCTTAGGCCTTTTGGTTACTAAAAACTGTTTTAGTTAGACTTAACTGGTAACTCTATAATTACTACAAAAACACTGAGAAAACTCCTCAGACCTGGATGAGCAAACTTCTTTATTGTGGTCAATCAGCCAACAATCTTTTAAGAGAAATTGCCATGTTGAAAGTAACAAATGAAAACCCCCAAAAAGAGCATGTCATGCAAAAATCAATCAAAAAACAAAAACTCTTGTGACTTTCTTGCAAAAATAAAAACACACACACCTCCATACACACACACACACACACACACACACCACACACGCACACACTACACACACGAGCATGCACACACACTGCACATGCACACACACCACACACACGCGCGTGGGGCTGCCTCCTTCATCTGGCCAGAAGAATTTGACACACACACCTTCAACACCCGATCTTCTCAATATAGAACCTGGTGCTCCTAGCCTCCTCTTTGGTTCCCAGTGTTTCTTGGAGTCCCAGGTGCCATATCACCTTATTTATCGGCATCACCTCCTATGTTTTCTAAATACACTGACCTAATTTCCCCTTATTTCCCATTACCTTTTCCCCATATGTCCATTTATGGATTTTCCTCCCCTTAGTTCTCAGGGCCTAGGTCTGTGAACCAATGTCTTTTCCATTCTACATAACAAGTTTGTATTTGTTTTTACAAATGTGCTCAAACTGACTAGGCCTGACAGCCCCGAATCTGGTTACTTTTACTAAGTTTATGATTACAATAAACATCTTTGGCCTACAACATCGCCTACATATGTCTTATGACAGCAATTGTAATATTTTGCAAGGCCTAATACTTTACTTTGGTTATAGTATTGTAAGGAATAATGCTTTAATTATTTCTACTAAGCTTTTTTACAACAGTCGCGTCATTTGTTCCCCCTCAGGATCTCACTCAGCATGGTGAGTTTGTTGTTCAACAATCTCACTCTAGCATGGTGAGTTTGTTGTACAACAATAGATATAAAAGTGGCTTTGTCATTTCTAATGATGTCCATCTTATATAAATAAACTGTGTCTATATAAATAAATAAAATAAACAAAAAAGTCACAGAGTAACCGGAGCAGTCACGACGGCAGCCAACCTCACCGGCGCCATCTTGGTTTAATTATTATTGTTATTATTATTATTGTTCTTGTTGTTTTTATTATTTTTTTATTATTGTAATTATTATCATTATTATTGTCATAATTATTATTTAGTTAACATTGGCGTCATATTCTGGATTCTGATTGGTCAGAAGGTTTTATTATAAATGTGCTGCAGTTTTCTGTTTTCTGTCAGTGTTTAATATCAGTCATTTCTTTAAAAAAGTACTAAATAAATAAATTAAAAAAGCAGTTGCTTTGGTGTAAATGGATTTAACCTCTGGAGAAAGTTGTGTATTATGCATTGTGTGTTTTAAGGTAACACACCCACACTGTTTCCTCCTCACACTGTTGACAAGTGATTAGTAAAGAATTGTCATCACTTCTGGGTAACTGATGAAATCATGAGCTAAACCTGTTTGTTTTACTTGTATAACCATAAGGAAGTGTTTTATTGAGAGCTACACAATACAGGTAGTGCTGCAACGTGTCATCAGGTTACAGTGTAGGAGAATTTAGGAGTATTTATTACAATGTGGGTTTCAGTCTGTTCCTAAATAAAATATCAACTTCATGTGTTTCCTTTCAGTTCAACCAAGATGTCCATCTTGGACATGATGAGTATGAGGAGTCCAAGTTCGTCCCTGTTCGTCCCTATTGATGAGCCATACATGTGCTGATCATCAGTTATATACCACAATATACATACAGAAATGTGAATGTGGAACACAGCAGAAATGATAAAATACTGCCTCCTGTGGTGATAATGATGAGGACAGTAATGAGGGTGGTGAAGGTATGATCATGGTGACAGAGATGATGTTGGAGATGATGGTTATGTCTGTGATGACAGATATGGTGGTGGTCATGATGACGATGACGTTAACGATGTTGTTTCCACAGGGATGGTCGGTTGCTTTGCCCATGTGGCACACAGACTGTATAAGATGAAGAGCAGGGGCAATATGAAGATGCAACCGAGAGCTCCTGAGGAACTAATGGGTCATCGTAAACTCTGAGCTCAGCACAGACACAACACTAATTCCTTCCTGTCAAAGTCTTTAAATGATTGCTGATGAAGACCAGAACATACAGCTGACTGACACTAGAGGGTGTTAGATGACATCAGTGAGAAGGATGACTGGAGAACTTACTGTAACAGCATGTAAATCCAAGAATGAAATGTATATATGGTAAAGCACCATCTCCAAGGCAAAAATAGACCCTAACACAAGTCAGGCCTCTGTTAGTGATGAGAGTGATGTGAAGCTAAACCTGAGATTGAGACACCTTTCTTTATGGTGGACCATCGATTACTAATCCTTTATTATGTGTCCACTGTTGAAAAGCCTGACATGAAATAGTTGATAGAAAATTATATTTGGAAATTGAGATGTTTACTGAACAAAACACACACATTTTTTATATAACCATTTACAAATGTGATTTATTTTGTATTTGATACCTTTTGTCATTTAGCAAATGTCCTTAATCAGAGCGACATACAAAAGTGCTTGAAGTCTCTATCTATAATACATTAACACTGGTTCACAGACTTATAAAGATAGATAATAGCTAGTTTTAGTGTTTCAGGATGATGTAGGTAACTTAGCTGTTCGGACATCTAGGGGAAGTTCATTCTTTACACCTACCTCTTACCCTGACAGATTGTGGGACCAGTGGAGCAGTTTATTTATCTGTACATCAAACAAGTCAAAGTTTGATAAGGTAAATGTTTCATCCAGACATTTCTAAGTGAGGAACATTAGTTGAATAACCCTCAGCCCATCTAGACAGCGAGTGACAAATGATTTCCTAGATTGAGTTTTCTGCATGGCAGACTTTATGATCGTTCTTTAATGTTATTATGATAAAACTTGTAGTTTATTTTCTTTCCATTTGGCTGGTGAACACAACCAGACTGGTTAGTAGTCTAGCTCGATAATTTGTATAAGGACATTAGTAAACAATGCCTGTTAGTGGAAAGTCTCATGTTAGCCAGGGTTAAAGGATTTAGGTGTCTCCCAGAGCAGGTAAGTTGTCTCCTAGCTGTCTGAGGCTTCATAGAGGAGTCTCTATTTTGAGCATTATTATTATTATTATTATTATTATTATTATTATTATTATTATTATTATTATTATTATTATTATTATTATTATTATTGAAGACATATAAACTCCCAAATTTAAACCACTATAAACAAACTGTAAAACTTTTTAAACCCATTTTAAACTCAACAGTTTTAAAGTGTAACCTATTTTAAACTAAAGACAAAAACTGTTTTTTAAACTGTGTTTTTTCTTTATTTCTTTCATTTTTTTGTTTTATATAAAGGATCCACCCACCTGTCTGCGTTATTAAAGCTGAGTACCTGTCTCAGCCAATCACTTGCACCAGTGACAACAGTGTGTGACCAGCTGATTTTTCATCTCCAGGTTTTATCTTTTAGTAGAATTATAAAGTTTTTCTACCTGATATTTATGTAAAGAGCTAAACTTCTAACATTCACTTCCAGAACGAGAACTTTAGCACTATGGAAAGTCAGAAGAACCTGTGTGAGGATGTGCCATGTCCTGAAAGCTTCCAAAACCTGAGGAAGAGAAAGGCATCCATGACACAGCAAAGAGACGACCAGGACATGAAGCTGGACCAGGACGGTAAAGTACATTGTTACTACCTTATTGTTGATTTTCAAAAATTATTCATTACAATACCAGAAATCTGTATCATAAAGTCTGTGTAGGAATATATACAGTATCTATGTCTAAAATATTGACTGCTCAATTCAGTTAGATCAGTTAATTTATGTCTGTAATATAAATTCTTCCAATCACTTAGCTGGATGTCAGTTCAGTTATTGTCATTGGAAAAAACAAAAACAAATGATAGCTAAATGATAATAAACTAAACAAATATTATGAAATGAAATAACTGCTAAGAACAAGTATTTGTAAGTGTTTGTAAGTAATAAAATTGAATGACACAGGGGAAAAGTATGGAACACACTTACTGAAATGAATTTAACACTTCGTACAAAAGCCTTTGTTGGTAATGAAAGCTTCAAGACATCTCCTCTATGGGTAATCTAGTCATGTGCATTGCCCAGGTGTGATTTTGGCACATTTTTCCACACAAACAGTCTTCAAATATCGAAAAGGTTCTGTGTGCCTCTTTTATGAACCCTGATCCATAGACTTTCAATTGGATCAAAGACAGGTGATTGTTGGAGCCTTTCAAGCAGCTTTATTTTCTTTCTCTGAAACCAGTTTCCTTGGTTGTGTTTGGGATCATTGTCATACTGAAGGGTCCACCCTTGTTTCATCTTCATCATGCTGGTAGATAGCAGCAGATTTCTATCAAGAATGTGTTGGTACATTTTTCTGTTCATCCTTTCTTAAGTTATATAAAGTTTACCAGTGCTGTATGCTGAAAAACAGCCCCACAGCATGATGTTCTACCTTTAAACTTCTGGCCTGGGGTTGTGGGTGACGTGCGGTGACATTTGACCTCCAAACATGGTGTGTATTATGGCATCCAAAGACATTTGGTTTCATTTGACCAGACTGTATTCTCTCAGTATTTCACAGCTGTGTCTAAATGTTTAAACAAGCTTCAACATGCTTTTTCAAGGACTCCTGCATGGTATGTGTCCATTCAGGCCACAACAGTTAATTGGATTACTTATTGTTTTCTTTGAAACAATTGTACCTGCTAATTCCAGGTGTTCCTGAAGCTCTCGGACAACTCTTTTGATAAATCTTTTCACTCCTCTGTCAGAAATCTTGTGAGGATCACCTCGCCATCTTCTGTTTATGGTGAAACTTAGGAACTTATGCTCTTTCCACTTCCGGCTTATGGCCCCAATAGTGTACACTGGAACATTCAGGAGTTTAGAAATCCTTCTGTAATTAATGACATTAGTTTGTTTTGCAACAATAAGGTTGTGAATGTGTTGAGAGAGCTCTTTGTTTTTACATATCATGAGATATTTCTTGTGAAACATCTGGTAAAAATTTCATGTCAACCGCACCTTTAGAAATATATTTATTGGGTGACGTGTTCACTGCTTACTTTACCCGCATTAAATATACACACCCCTAAGCTAATACTTTTGGTAAAGCAACTTGATTTGATTTCACCACTCATTGTTTTTCAGTAAGAGTAGGTGAGATACATCTTAATATTTTCCAACAACTTCTTACAAAACCTTTCGAGATCCATTAGACAGCTCTTGTGCAAGGCTTTCTTCAGATTCCCACCAACTTGATAAAAGCCTCTGTACTGTCTGAAGAAAAGAAGCCCTAAATCATGATGTGCTTGGTAATACCTTTTAGAATTAATAAATGTTTAGTTCACAGCAATGAAACTCTACCCTGGCCTCTCTGCTGTGTTTTCCTGTCTAAAGGCCCATGACTAAATAAATTTGGTCCATCTTGAATAATGTCATGCCCCAATTACAAAAGAGGGTGCACATGTTCTTGTAAATAGTTTTCCTATTGCTCCTACAAGTTTTGGACAAAACTTATAGGACAAAAACCTGCCTTTGTGAAAGGAGTGTGTAGATTTTATATATGCCAAGTTCCTTAAACTCTTCAGAACAATAAATATCAGTAATGCAATAATGTCACTGGTAATGAAGTGGAGTGTTTATTTATTTGTTTGTTTATTTATCATTCTGAACAAAGGCAGGCAAAAATATCTTAACATTATTCTGTTTTTTTTTTTCAGGGCAACTTGGGCAGGAATCACTTGGATACAATAAGGTGTGAAACATCCCTCTTCTTTAATATGAGTACAGAATGGTGTGTTTTAATTGGATTAGAGAATTAGGCACAGTTTATAGTTTTTGCTCTTCCAGACAGTTTTTGCTCTGAACATCCAGACAGTAAAGCATTACAATATTCCAACCTAGAGGTAACAAATGCATGAACTAGTGCTTCTGCTACATGTACTGTAATGTCATCATAGCAATATTTCAGAGATGAAAGAAGGCTCTCCTTGTGGTATTATTTATGTGAGCTTCAAATGAGAGACCGGTATCAATAACCACACCGAGGTCTTTTACTGCTGCACATGATGTAATATAAAGACCATCCAGAGTTACTCTGTAATCAGAAAGTTTACTTCTGGCTGCCTGTGGTCCTGGTACAAGAACTTCTGTCTGTCTTAGTAAAGCAGGAGGAAGTTAGTAAGCATCCACTGTCTAATGTCCTTCACACAATCTTCTTATTAAGCTGGTGTCTCACATCTGACCTGGTTATGGTTAGTTTAGTTGAGGCCAGTTACGTTCAAATATCTTTGTGGACTTCTTTAAGGTGTACTTTGTTTGTTTCTTACATGATGGTATTGTTAACTGTAAACACTGATATATACTGTATATATATATATATATATATATATATATATATATATATATATATATATATATATATATATATATATATATATATATATAATTGTCCAGTCATTTGAGCAGTCACTAGACACTAAACCGTTAGTAGTTCCAACCCATTTCCCAATGGGTTCTCTTAATAGAAGTATTAGGTATAAGCTAAAGCCTGGATCACACTGTTCCCCAGTGCATATAACATGTATAACATCAGTCTATTTCGGTTGTTAAGCAACTTATTTTTAGCTTGCTCGCTTGCACATGTCTAGCATTATAGTGGATTTATGAGTGAATTAAAACTACAGATCATGGGTCATTAAAGCGTTTGAGGCTCACACAGACAGATACACACCCTACTGAGTGTTCAAATCGGTTGTGTGAAGCTCCAGGAAACACAAAGTAGGCTCCTCCCAGCTGTTTAATATACCGCAGTCTCTGGAACTGAGGAGTATCGATGATCTTCACTAGCAAGGGGATCAGCTGGAAATGTTCTCGTTATACATGAAAACTCATGAAATCACAGAATATTATTACTTACTAATGATTATAACAATAATAAAGTTTATTCAATAGGCAGATCTTGACATGGTGTTGATGAGGCTGGAGCTGGATTAAGTTCTTCCTTTTTTTATATATACACACACACATTACTATCACTAGTTATCGACAGGGAAGGAGATTAAAGCCCTCAAACTTTGAGAGCATGGCCACGGGATTCAAACACAGGATCACCAGATGATAGGACTGATATTCTTTAGGAACCCCATATGAGTGGTGTTTAAAGCAGATTAAACACTTTAACACAACATGGTGTTTAAAAATACAAACATTTCTACAATCAGTTTTTTACATGTTATTTTGTTCTGTGATTCAGAGCCCAACATTTAGGACTAGGTTTAGGTGCATCATAACATTCCTCAACATAAAGTGTGTGTAACACATTACTGCTAGTGAGTTTAGTAGTAGCTGGTATGTTAGTTAGTTAGCTCACCCAGTGATATAGGAGCTTAAAGGTGGGGTGCACAATGTTTAAAAAATGCTTCAGAAAACTGAGCTGGGCCGACTAACAAAACAAACATGTAGCCAATAAACAGAAAGGGGCGTGTCTTGTCAATATGCGGCAGAGAGAGTGTTCAGTGCGCATGCCTGACATTTGCAGAATGGAGTCGAAACATTGACATGGCAGATACCTGCCGTTACCTCTGACAGAGCTACAGAGCTAAACCTTTCACACAGTACTACAAAGAAACATTTGTATTACCAAAGTATTACTCATTGAGTTCATTTATTGATAAAAATATCCCTTCGGCCAGCTGCAGGTTCCGCCATAATAGTTGCCTGGGTTACGTATGTATGTGTGGGGCGGAGCTATCAAAACAGGGGTGACCCCCATTTGGTAGGCGTGTGTTTGTTTTGGTGATTTCAAACATCAATATTGGCTTTCAAACATTGTGCACCACACCTTTAATGTTAAAACAGAAAGCTAATTGTTTTAAGATGAGTGAAACATGAGAGTGACGAGTCAAATGCTGCATTCATTTAATGACTAAAAGGCTCGAGATGGTACAAGTAAAATGATAATGATATGAGGCTTTTATCCTGATTTTAAAACTAGATATATGTTTGATTATTCATACATTCTGATTTTTCTGTTTTTCAGTGTTGGATATTTAGCAGGTTGTCTCATTAAAACTCTAAGTGAAAAACAGCCAGAGCTTGGCATCACGGAAGAAGACATCCTGTGTGTTCAGATCGCTGGCTTGTGCCATGACTTGGGTGGCCACACACACACACACACACACACATGCATTTACACATTGAGAAACTGATATCTGGTTCTAATAATATAATATAATATAATATAATATAATATAATATAATATAATATAATATATGTTTTTGTTTAGTGTTAGTGGTTATTTCAGTAACAGCTAGTTGATGGTGTACAGTGCAGGAATATATGACTTTAAGAATAAATGTCATGTTAAAGTGGTGAGTTATGACATCCACATTAAAGACACTTTCATATCATTAATCTCGCAATTGTCCACTTTTCAGGTCACGGCCCATTTTCTCATCTGTTTGACAGCATGTTTATCCCAAGGGTCCGTCCTGAACTGAAATGGGAGGTAAGAACCAAACCACTGGTGAAACACAGATCACAGCAATGTTTCTGCTTTATATTGTTTCTAACCCTAGGGATACTGTATATATTATTTTAAATTTTTATCCTTATTTCTTCTTCTTCTTCTTCTTCTTCTTCTTCTTCTTCTTCTTCTTCTTCTTCTTCTTCTATATTTATTTATTTTTTCTCTCTCTTCTGTTTCCATACTTTTGTAAAGCTGCTTTGAGACAATAGTAATTGTAAAAAGTGTTTTTTCAAATAAATTGAATTGAAATGAATTGAACTGAATATTGCTCTAGGGTTTTAGAGGGTTATCAATTAAGCAGCTAGATTGAGTAGAAAGGAATAAAGAACAATAATTATTGAAATCCTATGAAACAAGTAGTAGTAGTAGTGTGATTGTGTACGATGTAGTGCAGGTTCATTATGTTCAGTTCCATCCCTTTTTTTCATGGTAGCATGAGATTGCATCAGTGAAAATGTTTGAGCATCTGGTGAAGGAGAATAACCTGGAGCCTATGATGAAATATTATGGTCTTTCTAACAAAGACCTTGAATTTATCAAAGAACAAATTGCAGGACCTTTGAAACCCTCTGCACAAGACAAGGTAGAGAATTTTCTTCTCAATTTTGTTCACAAGGTGAAACATTGCAGCTAAACCGATTTCTGGATCTCTTTTTTCTTTAGTGGGCCTACAGTGGAAGACCTGAGGAACAGTCCTTCTTGTATGAGATTGTGGCAAATAAGAGGACTGGCATTGATGTGGACAAGTGGGATTATTTCGCAAGGTGAGTGTAATTAAGATGAACTTTGTTTTATTTATAAGATATATTAATGTTACTGTATTAAAGTTTATTTATATTAGTGTTATCACTCAAACATCATAACTGTGCCATAGTGACATTAAGAGCATATATAATTAACTAAAGCTAACTAGCCTGGGGCAGCAAGATGCTAACAATATAATACAGCTAAACATCTTGGAATGATCCAAGATGGCAGCGCGGCAGTAGCATGCAGCAGCCATTCCAGATTCAACATGGTGCTATTTACATTTTTTAAGCATTTAGGCCCTCACAACCAGACCATGTAACAGTTTCTTTCCACAAGCCATCAGACTCCTTAATAATTTAACTATACTGAGCACAACACTCACATGCACATCAACTGTATGGATTGCACAGACATACATTAAATTCACACACTTACATTAATACACTGAATTATACACAAAAATAAAAAACAATACACACACAGACATACATTAAATTCACACACTTACATTAATACACTGAATTATACACAAAAATAAAAAACAATACACACATAGATTAAATTCACACAAATTCGTCAATCTGTTTGAATGCTGTTTTTTGCACACTTTTTTTTTTTTTTTTTTGCTATTTGCACATTCTGTCTGACATTTCAGTTGATTGATTGCTGTTTTGCACAACCCTTCACAATATCTCAGGTAACTGCTGCTAAAACACTGTCTTCATTCCAATATCTGCACACATAATATTGTCTGAACATACAGTGTTTAAACTGGTCGGCACTGTTTCTCTCTATTGTCTTTTTTGTATTGTCTTTTTGTCTCTTGTCCTGCACTGTCTTGTCTGTCTTGTCCTGCACTGTTTGCACCAGGTTGCACAGTTGCATTTTATGTATCTAGGACACTTACTAAGTCCTTAGCTCTGTCTTTGTTTTATGTAGCACCACAATCTTGGAGAAACATTGTCTCATGTCACTGTGTACTGCAACAACTATATATGGTTGAAATGACAATAAAAGCTTCTCGACTTGACTTGAATTTACTTGACTTGACTTTACTTGAGATAAACATATACCAGTTCCTGAAGTCAAAGGTTTTTATATACACATTTTCCATCTGAACAGAGATTCATATCACCTGGGACTCAAGAACATCCCAGACTACCAGCGTTTCCTAAAAATGGCCAGAGTGTGTGAGGTCAATGGGAAGAAGATCATCTGTGCCAGAGACAAGGTACAGTATGCTCCTTACCCACAATGCACAGAGCTTTTACCTTAAACACACATTTTGAATCCACCAAAATATTTTTACAATGCATGAAGACAATTTCATGTAGCACACAACATTAAACAGGTGACTATGAAGATCTTATATGTTAACTTTATTATCCTGTGTTGACTGATGGACTTTGTAAAGATAGAAATGGACCACGGTAATGAAACACAAGGCTCTTTGTAATGGTCTCTGTTCCTGCTGAAACTTCTACTGTTTTGAATTCCAGTCTCTTTTGTCATACATTTAGTTTTAATATAGTTTTTAACTGCAATATAGTTTTTAACACACACACACCTACCTACACCTGCTTCATCTTCCTAAATGAAAACTTTCACTTTGGATGTTTATGTTTTTGACTCTTCTTTGTTTTGGCCTCAGTATATCATTAACTCATAAACACATTACCTCATTATATCATTACCTCATTAAGGCATTGCAATTTATCCTTTGACTGTTTCATATAATTGTGGTTTTGATGTCTGCATGAATACAAATGAGTGCTTATTGAAATTTAAGCTAACAGCTGCAGTACTTCATGCTTTCTTTACTTTTTTTTTACTCAAAATACTCGTGCTTTCTTCTAATACTGTGGTGTTTATAAAGTTCAAGATTTAAAACTTTTGAATGTTTAATTATGATTTTTTCAAGTTGATAGTACCGTGCTTTGTAAGATCAGGGACCAATCATTTCACAATCGATGGATCATTGCCACTAACATTATCCACTCTATGGATGATATCCTTCTACTGTACCTTCCTCTTCAGTGTAGTATAAATGGAGTATAGAGCCACTGACAGTATTAAAATGTGTATATGAGCAAACTGGTTTTTCACTCATCAAACTGTTGTCTGTCATGATAAGTTCTAGCAAGAATCGGGCTTCTGTCAATAGACTATAATGCAACACTGATGATGCAGCTTTTGCTGGTGTTATTCATTTTGCCATGACACAATATGACACATGAGATCTACTGTGAGTAGCTTGAGGAGTAAGGCTCACATTCACTTTTCTACAGGAAGTCCATGATTTATATGACATGTTTCACACAAGACACTCCCTACACCGCAGAGCCTATCAGCACAAAGTGACCAAGATCATTGGGGAAATGTGAGTATTAAATGTTAGTATTTATTTGTGTAACGCTTTTTACAATTGACATTGTCTCAAAGCAGCTTTACAGAACATAAACATGGAACAAAAGGTTATTATAAAGAATAATATATAGATTAATAGAATACAAAATTCAAGATTAATATTAGATATATTTAAATGTTTGTATTTATCCCCAATGAGTAAGTCTGTGGTGACTCATGTGACTGTGGGGAGGAAAACTTCCTTAGATGGTAAAGGAAGAAATCTTGTGAGGAACCAGACTAAAAGGAGAACCTCATCCTCATCTGGGTGACACTGGGGGTGTGATTATAAATGGACAGTCTGACAAATGTTGTATTGATGAGGAGATTGTTGTCCTTAAAGACCACATGGAGTTGGCATCTCTTCTTTAGTATAGCAAAGTCTTAACTGGAGAGTTAGTCTGCCTGGAGACATAGCTGCTGTTCATAATATTATCAAGCACTAGATTATAATAAGATAAGATATACCTTTATTCGTCCCACAATGGGAAAATTATTTATTTACAAATGTGCATTTGGTCAGATGTAATAGAGCACAATATTATAGGATGTATTATGTGTACGCCTGACATAAGAGAAGTTTTTAATCTACATTTAAACTGGGAATATGTGTCTGAACCCCAAACATTATCAGGAAGACTATTCCAAAGTTTGGGAGCTAAATAAGAACACGCTCTACCACCTTTAGTAGACTTAGATATTCTGGGAACTACCAGAAGGCCTTGAGTTTTGTGATCTCAGAGAGCGTGAAGGATTGTAACGTGTTAGAAGACTAGTTACTGTAGATACATGGGAGCTAAACAATTAAGAGACTTGTACGTAAGTAGCAGCAGTTTGTAATCAATTCTATACCTAACAGGTAGCCAGTGTAGAGATGATAAAATTGGTGTTATATGGTCATACTTTCTTGTCCTAGTGAGAACTCTGGCAGCTGCATTTTGGACTAACTGTAGCCTATTTATTAAAGATGCAGGACAACCACCTAGTAATGCATTACAATAGTCCAGTCTAGAGGTCATGAATGCATGAACTAGCTTCTCAGCATCAGATACAGACAGGATGTTTCTCAGCTTGGCAATATTTTTAAGGTGGAAAAAGGGTACAGTAATAAGTTGAGACAGATCGGGCAGGTTATTTGTGAATCTGTCTTTAGTGGTCGGAATAATGGTTCTACCGAGTCAATAACGTGGTGAGACACAGTTAGTCTGTTCTACAGGTAGTGTGTACATTATGAGGTAATGGTCTGTGATGTCATCACTTTGAGGTATAATATCTATATAAGTGACATCTATTCCGTGTGATATTATTAAATCTAGCTTATGATTAAGACGATGAGTTGCTCTAGTGATGTTTTGTTTAAGTCCTAATAATGGCAAATTTGAGTAGGACAGAATAATCTTCATGTTGAACAAATCTCCAGACAGAAATGCCCACCTTGAAGATTAGTGGAAAAGGTCGGCATAAAAAAAAACTTCTCTAAACTTTGTACAACAGAAATACAAGAGAAATAACTTCTCAAAGATAAAACTGCTCTGATTCATGACACAGATTATGTCTGTATCTGCATCTGCAGGTGCCACGCATCAGCACTGATAGGAATAAGGCACTATAAAAGATGTCCACAGATTTGTCTGGGAAGGCACTGCATCCTTCTAGTTAAGGGGTAGTAGTTCAACTAATGGTAAGGGAAATACGCTGTTTGTGGACACCTTGTTTATCTGTCAACAAGAAGATGATAGAGAAACAGATGATCAGTGGTGGTGGTAGCATGGCACAGCTAGGAGTAACCTTAGGTCTGCCTCAAGCAGCATTATATAAAGCATATGATCTCACATCTTTGTTTGATATCTGACCATTGTATAAAATAATCACACTGTAGGATAACAGAAGCCTTGGTCAAAGCCAATCCTTACACACTGATCCAGGGATCCTCCGGAAAGATATACAAAATGTCAGAGGCCATAGACGACATGGAGGCCTACACCAAGCTCACAGGTCAGATAATCTAAGAGAAGCTAACAAACCATTGTGTCATTTCTCCACAATACACAGTGGGCCTGTTCAATTTCATGAACTTCCACAATATACACCCCAAATGTAGTATATAGGGAGTCCAAAAACTAGGTGTGTAGGTGAAATTAACAATTTAGCAAAATGTAATTGTACTTAAAGAGCCGCTTCGACAGGACTGATATTCCTTTGCATCCATCTGACAGCGTTCCCATACAGACATGAGAATGATGTCAATACATTCTACTTTTTCATGCCTTTAGGATGTCTCTAACATGTGCTCAGAGTCTCCATGGTGCTAAGTGTTAATTTCCCCTTTGTATGGAGACCCTGAGCACGTTATACAGTCATTTATTGGTTATATAACCTTTTACATTTATATTATTTTTTTTAACATTAAACATAATATAAATTTGACTTATCAGATTTAAAAATGTGTTTGACTACAAAACTCAAACAATTATAAACAAAATAATTTTATTGCATAATAAGATCTTTCATAGTTTGCAAAACAATTATCCATTGTCCAATTTTTTGCTTTAATGTACAATGTATATTATTAAACTCTATTGTATCTTTATTGGCCTAACTCCTGCTGACCCATTATTGTGTGTGTGTGTGTGTGTGTGTGTGTGTGTGTGTGTGTGTGTGTGTGTGTGTGTGTGTGTGTGTGTGTGATGTTCACTTTACAGATAACATCTTTGAGCAGATCTTGTACTCCTCTAATCCAGACCTGTCTGAAGCTCAGACTATCATGAAGAATATTCTCTGCAGAAAATTGTACAAGTGTGTGGGACAGACGATACCTGAAAAAGCTCTTAATTTGACAGAGGTCTATTTACCAATACAAGTTTACCTAATTGTTTCCCACCTGCTAAATTGTATTATTACAGTTTTCTTGAAGAAGTAAGTTAACATGCATAAGTAGACAACAGTGGCTCGGAGAAAAGTCCTGTTGTAGCAATGAGAACCCAGGAACTCTGACTACGGTCAAGCACAGCATTTAATACACAATGAGAAAAATAATAATCTAAAGTTTGCAAATCAAATCAAATTTTATTTGTCATATACACATACATGCTGTACAGGGTACGACATGCAGTGAAATGCTTTTTGCATCTGTCCAGTACTTAAGCATAAAAGGAATGCAGTTAGGGGTGAAAATAATAATAATAATAATAATAATAATAATAATAATAATAATAATAATAATAATAATAATAATAATAAAACCAAAACAAAAAGGAGATAAATAAAAAGTATAAACTATATAAACACTATAAAAAAAATATGAAAATATATGTGAACAAATAATGTATATAAGCATACATATACATAAATTTGTATGGTTTTTAATGATAAATGATAAATACTTTTTAATTTCAATGGTTTTTAATGCAGATGATAAATACATTTTTTATAGGAAGCATTGGCCAAAGAAGTGGCTGAGTCCAAACCTGATGACACAGAGGTTGTCCTGAAAGCTGAAGATTTCATAGTCAGCGTATGAATACAACAAAAAAAAAACTAATACTTTATCTTACACTTTGATAATCAGAATTTTGAGGATTTTGGACTCACTTTTAATAATCTGGTAGGTATTTGGTATTGATTATGGCAAGAAGGAGAAAAACCCCATCGACAACGCCTACTTCTACTGCAAGCGCAACCCCACTGAAGCCTTTCAGATCCGCAAAGAACAGGTACAGTACATATAAGGTGTCAACCTTTCCAGAAATATCTGTTTGGACTTTAACAGCTTCACACACACATCACTCATTTATGTATATACATAAGTTGTACAGTATAAACTGTTATGGACATAGTTACTGGGTGGCTGCTGCAGCCCCCAGTCCTCTGAGGTCGAGTGGTGTTGAAATGTTTAAGAGATCATGTCCAGTGAGTGTCCACTAGATTCCTATTGGTGGTATGTGTTGGTGCCTTTGAAGATGATCACACAGGCTTTGTTTCCCATCAAAAAGCTTACACTTCTAATTCTGTGTACCTGTTTGTTATGAAATAAAATGTATTGCACTGATGTGCATGTGTCTTTTGTAGGTGTCCAAACTGCTGCCGGACATATTTTCTGAGAAGCACATCAGACTTTACTGCAAACAGACAGATAAACTGGCAGCTGCAAAGAAATACTTTCAGCAATGGTGTAAGACGATGGATTTGAAACCTCTGGTAAGACTCTAGACCTCCTCCACCATGTATGTGTGTTTAAGTAAATGTTAAAATGAATATTGTGATAACTGCCTGACCCTGGAGAGTGAAAGGTGAGGGGTTCTTATGCCCCCTTTCCACCAGAAAGAACCAGGTGCTGTTTCGAAGTTGGTTCCACTGGCGAGACTTCTAAGAACCGGTTTGCCTTTCCATGGGCTAGAGAGCTATCACAGAGCCAAGTCTTACGTCACTGTATACAACGTTATACAGCAACGTTAGCACAGCAGCGTTAAACACAAACACAACATCAACATTGCTCATGGCATTGTGAACCTACATTGGCATCCAAATGCAGCGAATCCTGATTTAAAATGATTTTAAAATGGAGCTAATAACATTCTCTTTTGTCTTGTTGGTCACAGTCCCCAGCCCCTGATGCAAGCGGTTCTTAAGTCTAGACCAGCAATGTTTTGGTGCTACTTTAAGAACCACTTTTCCTGGTTCAGAGCCTGTGCTTTGGGTGTCAAAAAAGAAATAACTGATAATAACTGATTTTAAATTAAGCTCTGGCTCTGAACCAGCACTCAAACTGCCTTGGTGGAAAAGGGGCATTAGAGACCAGGTAGCTAGCATGTACTAACCTGACAGCAGAACTCTCTCTCTCTTTGGGCTCATAATTTAAAACTACTCCCTTAGCCCCTGTAATGAACAGCAAGTATTTTCATGCATACAGTACTGTATAGTAATGTTGGTGAAAATACCCCTTATGTGTGTGGGGTTTTTTTTGTGTGTGTGTGTGTGTGTGTGTGTGTGTGTGTGTGTGTGTGTAGGATGCCAAAGTTGTGATTCAAGAATTTACTCATGCCTAGGAAACTCAAAATAAAGAACAAGGAAATGCAGAGGCTAAAGTTCGTGTAAAGAAAGTCCTCTTTAACACCAGGCACGGACAACAGTGTTGAAGCCACATCGTACCCTGCTGGCAGACCAAATGAATCTATGTAACTTAATAAACCAATTCTCCTGTTAAACGTTTAAATTGGTTATAAACTGATTACTGAAAAATACCTTATAGCTGGTGCGTTAATATTATTCAGAATTTTAAACTGACTTAAACTCTATCTTGGGGTCATAACATATATACTTCCATTACTTTTTAGTTGTATTTAGGGTACAGAGGAAAACTGTTGTCTTCTATTGCTTTACAAAATAATTATTTTTACTTTAAGCATTTTCTTTCACATGCTCATTTAACTGATTTACCTTCATGTAGGGACTTTCTGACATTTATGACTTTCTATTAAGTTTACTTGGTGATGTGTCTTAAAGAAATTTAATTTAAGGCTAATAAATTCTCTGGTTTCATCTTATTCAGTGTGTGAATATTTACTGATCTTTACAGATACTAAGGTATCTGAATATTTATAGATACTGAACAATCAGTCTACAACAGGAACGGTAAAATAGTAAGAGTACTAAAATCTTTTTTGATCTTCTGTGAGATTGAGAAACAGGTTTGATATTTGAAAAAGCTTCAGATGTTTCACAGATTTGTTCAGATCTACCAGAATCTCCAGGCCTGGGACCACACACTAGATCAACACATTTTTTTTTTTTACATTGTGATGTAAACACACTGATTCTGAAGTAAACACACTTATTCTGAGGTAAACACCACTGATTTTGAGGTAAACAACACTGATTCTGAGGTAAACAACACTGATTCTGAAGTAAACACACTGATTCTGAGGTAAACCACACTGATTCTGAGGTAAACACACTGAATCTGAGGTAAACACACTGAATCTGATGTAAACACCACTAATGTAAAATGTGTAAGATGTAAAAACACACTACAGATTCTGAGTTAAACACACTTATTCTGAAGTAAACCACTAATTCTGATAAAAACAACACTGATTCTGAGGTAAACACTACAGATTCTGAGGTAAACACACTTATTCTGAGGTCAACAACACTAATTCTGAATTAAACAACACTGATTCCGACGTAAACAACACTGATTCTGATGTAAACACACTGACTCTGAGGTAAACAAAACTGATTCTGATGTAAACACCACTAATTCTGATGTAAACAGACTCTGATGTAAACACCACTAATTCTGATGTAAACACACTGATTCTGATGTAAACACACTGACTCTGAGGTAAACAAAACTGATTCTGGCGTAAACAATGTTTTCACTCTTATTATCTGTTTTGTGGCTGGAGGGGGTTAGTGAATGTTACTTTAAGTGATATTATATTGTGGTGTTTGTTAGATTTATGTTGTTTTATAATATACATGTATAATAGGACTGAATTGAACTGTTCATCTCGTGTGGCGGGAAACTGTGAAGGTCCCGGATGTGGTGTGCGCCGGAAGAGAAGGTGACGTCACCCGCGTCCATCTTGTGTTTGCTCTTCGGCGAGCTTCTTCGTTGCGCTCCCAAGCCGTGTCGTATCGGAGGAGAATCTCGCCGCCGGGGCGCCATCATGCCCGGATACCTGCAGGACGGATTCGGCTGCGTCGTCACCAATCGCTTCGACCAGCTGCTGGATGACGAATCGGACCCGTTCGACATATTAAAGGCTGCAGAGAACCGGAGGAAAGACGCGGCCGCGGCAGCCACCAAACCCGCCGCTCAGGCCGCCAAACAGCCTAAGAAAGAGTCCCAGAAGGAGCGGAAGAACCCGCCGCCAGAGAGGAAGGAGGACCCGCAGCCTGCAGCACCGCTGAAGAAGGACGGTATGGAGCAGAGACGCGTTTTATTAGTCTAGAGCTCCCTTTAACTCAACATGGGTCCGTGTTACGGCGCTTTTATTTCTTTCTCCACCTACATTCACACACGTCCCGCCGTCTGCCATCTGATTGGCTAATATACACGCACGAGTTCGTGAGCCGCACTCTGATTAGACCATGTCGCTGTCCAATCTGTGCACCGCTCGTGACTATCCAATTGTACACGTGTAGGCGGGAAAACTCCAGCCAATCATTGGTCAGGAAGGCGGGGCTTCTCGGAATACGGGTGAGAGAAGACAACGACGCCACCGTTTGTGTGTGGAGTCGTGTTAGAGGGCACAGGGAGAGTAAATAGTCTTATATTTATACATTTATAAATCACTTGAAATCATTTATACATTTATTTTCCCTCAAAATAGAACTCGCAAATGCATCGTCATGAATTTCTGTGGTAACTTTTGTGGAGAAACTTGTTTTTGGTTAGTTTTAAAGCTCCAGACATTAAGCATTAAAGCTCCTCATTAATAACCTTAATGATTATTATATTATTAATATTTCAATGTCCAGCTGTTCTACATTTATTCACCAGGGAATAGTAAATATTGGTGTATTATTAGTGAATTAGTGTCAGTATGAAGGCTGTGTGTTTACTGTGAAGATAAAACTCAGGTGAAATGACAGGACATCATCTAAATCTTAATAAAGATGGTGAATAAAGTTGTCTTTAACAGAGAAATAATAGTTTACTAATCAACTGAATGTCTTGGCACTTTTATCATCTTTATATATTAGCAATAATATTGCAAAAAATAAGGCAAAGGTTAAAGCAATGTGGCCAGAAAACTAAAACAATGCTCCAAAAACACCACTTTATCTGTTTAAATGTCCTTAGTATGTGTTTAATGAGGACAAAAGTAACGGTGTCACAGTAAAAGTGGTCATTTAGTCCTTTCCAGTGGTCTGTGATCATTTCCTTATATGGAGTTTTGTGGGTGTGTCTTAAAGTGAATTAGCCACACTGTGAATGAACTATGTTTATATTACCGATTAACATTCATGACAGTGCTCACACGTGAGAAGATAACTAGCGTTAATGATACTCGAAAGTCCAACGAGAATACCTGTTTTGCTTGAAATATTCACACGCAATGTCATAATTCACATCATTTTCAAACACGTGTACAAGTTAACATTTGTTTTTATGTTGTGTGAGTAACATTATTCAGATATCCAGGTTACAGACACAATGTATACAATGATGTTAATGTCAATACATTTAAACTAAACACTTTATTGCAACAAATTAGTGCTAAACATTGTCATCTCTCAAATCTTTACATTGAAATTTAAACCACAAACTACATGACTAGGTTTTGGAATTCTCACAATACAATGTTTTGTTTATTTACGTATTTTGTTCCTTTCTGTTTGTTTCTTGTTCTAGTCCATACTCCTGTATTTCACATCATGCCTACTACATGTGCCTAGGAAGTTCAGGTCCTGGTCATGAAATTTACATCTGCTTTGGTTAGCATCTGCTTGGTGCTAGTTAAATGGGAGGCACCAATGATGATTTGTTTAAAAATAGTTTGCATCATTGACTGTTTTTTGGAAGACACACCTGAAGAAGAAAAACATTAAACATTATTTTCTTTTTCTGAAGTATAAAACCCTCATTTAGGCCTTATTAATTGCATTAAAATTAGCTCCACCCCCTTTTTTTACATACTTTTTTTTTGTTTGCTTTGATTTGAAACAAGCAAACAAACACGTCAAGTATATAATGGACAGCTTTATCAGCAAAACAAGACAAAACAATTAAAATAAACTGGCAGCCTGAGTAACACAATAATCTCACTTCCTGTCTACATTGTAGGTGTAAGGAGGATGGGAAGGAAACAACAGGAGCAGCAAGGGCAGAACCCTCCCCACCAGCAGGGGGCACAGGGAGACCGGAGACCAGAGAGACGAGTCCACCGAGAGCGGCGTTTCGAAAAGCCACCTGAGGAAAAACATGAAGGAGGAGAAGCCACAGTGGACAAGTCAGTCCTTCTTCATCTGCATTTACAATGTTGAGGAAAAAATGCCTTTGAAATAAGGTCTTGCGTGTTAGTGATGAATGTTGTTGTATATTATAACATTCACATTGATAATCCATGTTTTTCTTCTCGTAGGCCAATGGGAGACAGACCACCGAGGGGTCGTGGTGGAGGTCGTGGTGGACGTGGAGGTCGTGGACGGGGAATCGGACGAACTGACGGATTTGACTCTCGAGGAAAACGTGACTTTGACCGACACAGCGGAAACGACAGATCGTAAGTCATTGTGTTCCAAGTTAGTACGTTTTGGTCAGGTTACTAGTTTAACACAGCAGTTATTAGCTTTATTTCTGTTTTGTTTTCCAGCAGCCAGAAAGCCGACGAGAAGCGAGGTGGAGCCGGATCTCACAACTGGGGCAACACCAAGGAAGAAGCCAGGTGAACCTAAAGAAAAATGAACGTTACTAATGTTAAGTAAATAGAGTTTGTGGTATAACATTTTTTCTTATAGTGAGCTGCTTCAATCGGCTGCACCTGAAGCACCTGTGGAAGGGGAGGAGCCTGCTGCGCCTGTTGACTCAGAAAACAAGCAAGTCCCACTTCTTCATACCTGTAGGCCAGTGAGTGTGGGGTAATTGTTAATGGTGATACAATGTGTCACTGATATGATCGGTTAATTTCCAGGGAGAACGAGGTTGAAGAAGTTAAGGATGAAGGCCCGAAGGAGATGACCCTGGACGAGTGGAAGGCCATGCAGAACAAAGAACGGGCAAAGGTGGAGTTCAACATCCGCAAACCAAACGAAGGTGACGAGGGCCAGTGGAAGAAAGGATACGTGCTGCATAAGTCAAAGAGCAAAGACTTGCCCGTGAGTGACACCGGGCTTGTCGTGTTTTTACTTATTAAAGTTTGAACTGATCTGAACAGATCACCACTGAAAGGTTCTTTAGAAAGGTGCCTCATTATTTCCTCTGTGTTTGGCTTCCAGAGGCCTCCCGGAACTCTGATTGAAACTGGAGATGCGAACGCTGAGTCACTCAACAAGGTAGTTACTGTCAACTTCATACAATAAGTTAATTTATATTTAATGTATGATTGTCACTCTGGAAGACCACAAGTGAACTGTAAACCATTCATGTCTGTAAAGGATCTGCCTTATTGAAGTAAACCTGTTTGAGATGACAGATTATCTATAAAGTACTTGACTGAACCTGTAAAGTACAGATCCTGTTCCGTAATTTCTCTTTATGATGAAGCAGGCACTGTAATGAATGTCTCATTTAGGATCAAAGTGTATTTGTAAAGAACCACTTTAATAAGGGTCTAGATGTACGCTCTTATCTGTGAAGTATCTATTTGACAGTTACCATATCTACTTAAACTCAAGTTATAGCTGTGGGAATCCTGGTTGAGAGCTCACTGTGGTTAATTTACTTTTTGGAATCCGTTATAGTTGTAAAGTACCGAATTGCCGAGAGCATAGCTATAAAATTCCTGCTTCATATCAAGCTTGGTTGGAAAATGTTTCATTAAAGAAAACACTCTGTTCATATAAAGACTGGTTTTCTACATCTTTGCTGTATAGAAGGTGTTTTCCAATACTCTCTGAACTAAACTACATGTCTGTAAAAACTTTTGATAAACACTATGAAGTACCCTTGTGTTTTTCCGTTATTAGGGAGCGTCTGAAGATGGCTCGGCCGACCACCACTTCCGCAAACCAGCCAATGACATCACGTCCCAGCTGGAGATCAACTTTGGAGACTTGGGACGCCCTGGGCGTGGTCGGGGGAACTCCCGGGGTGGCAGAGGGGGACGGGGAGGTGGAAACCGTGCAGGGCGTGGTGGAGGCAGGTCTGAGAAGGTCAGAATCTATACATCCACCTCTTCACACCTGACTCAAATAAAAAATGTAAAGGACTGTGATTGAGATGTAGAACTTTTTATCATATCTCATGTGTATTTTTCTATCTTCAGGGAGGTGGAGTGTCTGTTCCTAATGTGGACGACCCCGAGGCGTTTCCTGCCTTGGCTTAAACCCTGACATTTGACCTTTGAGCCCCTCCTCTACGAGGCCTGCATGCTTACGGATCCTTCGACTATAGATACCATAAAAAGAAAAAAAAAACGTAAAAGACAGACTGTCATGTACACCATAGTGAGGACTGAAACCCCGCCCCATGTTAACGGACTTCTCTCGTTACACTGAAGCTAATTCTCGATAGAGCTTTTGTATTTAGACACATGATAGATAGCAGGGATGTTCCTACAGTATTTTATTTTATTTCCAGTTTGATTGCTGTTTGAATGTAAGGCTTTTTCCAGCATAGCGTTTGAAGTGAATTTAAGCTTTCGTTTGTTCTCCTTCTATTTTTGGCGTATTTTAATATTTTTGAGCAAACGGAGAATGTGGGTCTAGTGCTAATTTTACTGTTATTGACGTACAGAAGTAATGTATCACTTTAAATATTTTAAAGCTCTGAGGTCAGGTTTGTTTTCCTGTTATTTTACTTTCTTTTTCATGGAGCTGTTTGCTTGGCCTGTAGCAAAACCGTAAATATGTGAATGCCTCGTTATTATATATTTCTCTTTTTTCCCCTTTTGTCCCTTTTCATTTCTCTCATTGTCTGAGTTCTGAATGTTTGTCTTTCTTTTTTGTTTTTTTTTTAGGCTGGTCCTCATGTATGTCACCTTTTTACAAAAATGTTGGGAACACTCTGAAAAGTGTGTGTGTGTGTGTGTGTGTGTGTGTCCTGATGTTGCTAAGTGACCCTCTCTCAATGAGGACGTGGCTTAAGTCAATTCTTTCAGCTAATTGCAAACTTGCTCCTATTTAACTTTTAACTAAACACAGCATTTTGTTAATTAAGCTACATACTTGTGCTAATGCTGGCACTGTGCTATATTTAATTATCTTGGCTAAGTGTGTGTAAATCTGAACTAGTTTGTGATTATCACTACAACAAAGTTATGAGGAGGTGCTGATTGATTGGATAATTTAATTTAAGCCAGCCCTTTGCAGAATCAGGACGTGTGTGTGTGAGGTTTGTGTAAACAGGCATGTGCTATGATAATTGTGTATATTATTGTGACCCTGAGTTCTCATTGGGCAGTAATGGACATGCTTTTTTCCAGTTTGTCTGAAAGTAAGGACCATTAGAAGATATAGCTGTCCTTATATTTTTTTGTGTGATTTGTATAAGTGATTATCACATGCACATGCCTGTACACAAGTCACCTAAAGTTCTCAAAGTTTTTATTGTTATTATTATTAATTCCTCAGCATGCTCCATGTGGAGATGACGTCTGCAAGTGTTGGGCAAAGACGATGCCACTTTCACACGCGCACAAAGCTTTCGTAATCTCTGATGTTTCGTATTGGCCATTGTGTGCTTTCACAATGTACTGATTGATTCCATGGCTATAGGAAGAATATTGCCGCTCCACTTCAGTATCAATCTTGAGCACACCTTATTTAACAGCCAATCACATCACAGATTCAGGAGTGTAGCGTGTCAAGTGAAGCTTCAAAACGAAGTCTGTTTATTCGCATTTAGCATTTTTTTAAAATCTGCAAGCCAACCAGTTGTCATCTTTGAAGTAGGCTGAGGTTTTTATTATCTAGCGCTGATTGTTGACATATCTTTGCACTTAGATAATTTTTTTAGCTAACAAGCACATGATCTGTTCCAGTTTTATTATTTTTAATATTTACAGCAGCACTACTCGAACATGCTCGATTCAGGGTGTATGTGCGTGTCTGTGTGTTTGTGGGTTATCCTGAACCTGGGAGTGACAGTAAACTGGAGGACACTAGGACATGTCGGACTCCTCGGACAGTGGGACACTCTGTGACTGGACTCTTTGTAGGACTTTTGGTTTTCCGGATGTTTCTGCATTCACTTGTCCCTGTTCAATAAACTTCCCACAGGTGTTAATGTCACTCAGTCCTCATGCTTTTATTTTATTTATTTCTAAATCTACATTTTCAAATGTCTAATTATTTTACTCTTGTGTACTACTAGAGCAGTTTGAACAGATATCAATTGTGTAAACCTGAAGGTCATGATGTTATCACAGGATGTTCAGCTTTTATGTTAGTGTGTGAACATGCAAAATGATCATCTTAAAACAGGTAATAGTTAAATATAAGGTGTTTTCCCCACAATATTTTATCAAATTTTTGATAAAATCTGTCAGTGCTGTTATGGAAATCCACCAGACTTGCAGGACAGTTACAAGTATGGTTTCAGTGCTGGAGTAACGTATATGAAGCCTGCTAATGGATAGAATTATCACCTTGTTACCTCAAGCTCACTGTGAAGAATGTTTATATCAGAAGATGTTTCTTGGATTATGCTGATTGAGCAGAATGTACTGTAGTCATGTTCTTTAATTACGGGTCTGTGCAAAGGATCTTCGTCATCGTCTGAAACGTCAGACCCACTAAAGACGGGTGAAATCTCAGTCTTAAACCTGGACAAATAGTAAGTCATTCAGACCAGTTAGTGATTTAGAGATGAACTTAACTCCCATCAAGATTACTTCATTTGAAGTACATTACACTAAAGAAGCACATTTCATGTCAATTGTAATAAATCATTATACCAGAACATGTCTGTTGATAAAATAGTGCGTTATTTTAGTGAGTGAATGAAAAAGTCTTACTCATTATAACCCCTGTAATGGATGTACAGCCTTAGGACAATCTGATCACTGCATGGTTCTTCTCATCTACAAAAACAAACTTGAAACAACTAAGACTGTTATTAAGACTATAAAAAGATGGATCAAAGCTGAGTGTAAATTATAAGGCTGCTTTGACTGCTCTGATTGGAATGTTTTTGAAGCTAAAACTACAGATATGTGACCTCATTAATCAGATTCTGTGAGGATATGTGCTCTGGTGCCACCTGCTGGTGGTGTAATGAGGAGTCCTTTCCCTTTAAGAGTGGGCGGGGTTTAGTGTGTTGTTGATAGAAACCCGGGTGAACATGGCGGAGGCTCGCGCCAGGGCTCGTGCTCAGGTGTGTGTTGAGGAGAGAGACACACCTTTACTTTCCTCTCAGGACAAACAGAGCAGAAGTGTTTTATTCCTCAGATTATTCACCGCTGTGTTTTACAGTCTCAGCTCCATCCTCATCGTGGTGGTGAATAAAAGTGTCCTGACCAACTACAGGTGAGTGCAGTAGAGGTCAGTAAAGACTTTACCTGCAGCTCTGATTCATTATTAATGAGTGATTACAGAACCACTGAGTTCATGACATTAATGACTTATACACCTGTTACACTGCACTCATGTCCATCTGTACTGGGCTTTTAGTCATCATTCATTTAAGGTAATTATTAAACGTGGTCTGTTAAGGAGCTGTGACACGACACTTAATTGTCTTTATTAACATTTACACTCAGAAAAATAACATTTAATACCAAGAGATTATTGATTTTGTGCAGAATAATAAGGACATTTAGTTGTTGTCATATACATGTGTGTGTGTGTGTGTGTGTGTGTGTGTGTGTGTGTGTGTGTGTGTGTGTGTTATGTGTAATGTATGGGTGTGTGTGTGTGTGTAATGTGTATGTGTGTGTAATGTTTGTGTGTAATGTGTGTGTGTGTGTGTGTGTGTGTGTGTGTGTAATGTATGTGTGTGTGCGTGTGTCCTGTCAGATTTCCATCGGCGTTATGTGTGGGGATTGGACAGGTGAGTTGTGTTAATGACCTTCTACATTAAAGCATAAAACATGCTGATGATGCTCCAGATTACGCTGTATATAACACAATAATAATAAGTTTGTGTGTGTGTGTGTGTGTGTGTGTGTGTGTGTGTGTGTGTGTGTTACAGATGCTGGCGACTGTGTGTGTGTTGTGGGCCGGGAAAACTATAGGAATCGTCCATTTTCCGGACCTGGACAGAGACATTCCATACAAAGTGAAACACAGTGTTATAACTCTGTCCTAAAGCAGTCCTGTGAATGAGCTGTTACTATAGCATCGATAGAACAAGTGTATTAATACAAAATGTGTATGTGTGTGTGTGTGTGTGTGTGTGTGTGTGTGTGTTTCAGACTTTCCCTCTCCCCCTCTTGT